>NW_015388622.1:39042-57452 GCF_001527695.2 Protobothrops mucrosquamatus
TTCTCTTTCTCTGTCTCTTTCTGTTTATGTGTGTGTAGAGAGAGAGAGAGAGATTGTTTTAACTTTGAAGGGACTTTATTGTGCTTATGATTTTAGTATGTTTACATTTGACATTAGCAGCTATTTTTATACAGAGTAACCATTTTATATTGATACTTGTAGTATTATCATGCAATCATTGTTTTGTTATTTTGTAATCACTGTTTTGTAGTCAATTGCCTGAGCAGATGCTTTATGTATGTTGGAAAAGTAAACGCTTCATGTTAAACATACAGGAGATTGCTTACACGGAAAGAGCACGGTAAGGGGAGGGGGGGAAAGGAGTTACGGATGGAGCCTGGGTTGCTGGTTTTTTTGTGCCATCTTAGGCCTGGTACCAAGACCTGGTCTTTTTACTTGAAGACCAAGAAATCTCTCTGTAGCTTGTAGACCATTTTATCCAGACAGAAATCTCCTATTAAGTGAAACAGAATAGTCGGGATTATATGTTTTCTTGCAATCCTGCAGTGATCTACTTCATCTCCCCCTCTTTTCTCTCTCTCTCTCTCTCTTTCTCTCTCTCTCTCTCTCTCTCTCTCCTTCCCTCCCTCTCTTCCTCTCTCTCTCCCCCTCTCTCTCCCTCTCCCTCTCTTCCTCCCTCTCTTCCTCTCTCTCTTCCTCTCTTCTTCCTCTTCCTCTTCCTCTTCCTCCTCCTCCTCCTCCTCCTCCTCCTCCTCCTCCTCCTTCTCCTTTTCTTCTTCTTCTTCTTCTTCTTCTTCTTCTTCTTCTTCTTCTTCTTCTTCTTCTTCTTCTTCTTCTTCTTCTTCTTCTTCTTCTTTTCTCTCTCTCTCTCTCTCTCTCTCTCTGTCTCGCTCTCTCCCTCTCCCTCTCTCCCTCTCTCTCTCTGGCTCTCTCCCTCTCCCTCCCTCTCTTCCTCTTTCCCTCTCTTCCTCTCTTCTTCTTCTTCTTCTTCTTCTTCTTCTTCTTCTTCTTCTTCTTCTTCTTCTTCTTCTTCTTCTTCTTCTTCTTCTTCTTCTTCTTCTTCTTCTTCTTCTTCTTCTTCTTCTTCCTGTCTGTCTGTCTGTCTGTCTGTCTGTCTGTCTGTCTGTCTGTCTGTCTCTCTCCATATGTATGTTTGTAGAGAGAGAGAGAAGTTCTTTTAACTTCCAAGGCCAAGAGACCTCTCTGTAGCTTGTAGACCATTTTACCCAAACATAGATCTCATATTAGTTGACTCTCGATCTAAATCTCGGCCTAAAATTCTGGCTGATGACTCAGGCTAGTTAAAGGCAGCAGATGACAATCTGCTGTAGAGATATTTTCCAAAAATATAAAAAAAGATAGTATGAATGATAGTATTCCCTGTTGGCTGAGCCAGTGTAAATCTTAGCAAGAAGATTGTGTGTTTGTTGTCACTTTGCATTGTATTGGGGGGTGGGGGTGCACGAAGGGAGGTCTCAGCCAATCTCATTGTACACATGTTGTACTTTGACAATAAAGGTTGATTTGATTTGAAGATCCAGTAGACGCCAACTTGACCAGCCTATGAGTTGAGACGACTGGGGTCATCTTAGAAATAAAACTGCCAGGATGGCTACAGTTGGCGTACGATTCCGGTGAGTCCAGATTTGGCACCTTGCACAGAGAGAAACGGGGATACAACAGGTCTCCCACGGACAAGTCAAATGGGAGAATTTGACATCTTTTAAAAGAAACGGTAGCTTGCTCTTGTTTATTTCAGCTTTTTAAAAAGCTAATGACCTCATTGCAGCTTCTCTGTAATTACTGTGTTTAAACTTCTGCGCATTTTCCCCCCTGTTTAAACAGCCTTTGTTAAAAAAAAAAAAAACCCCAAAAGAAAACTAATGAGTAGAGAAAAAAAGGGACATGAAAGAGACTTTCCTTCTGATTGCTCTGTTAGAACTCTTGCTTGAAAAATAGGTTATATTTCTTCTGTTTGCCGGTGGAATCCTCATTAACTTTACATTTTAATGATGTCCAGGAAAAAAAAAAGATTATTATATAGCTCATAGCTTAAAGGGAAGCTTAGAGAAGACACCTTTTAATTGAATTATAAATAATGGTAGGCTATAGTGGGTTTTTTTTTAATGCCTAAATGCTACCCTCTGGAAAAAATTTCCCTGTACTATTATTTTCTTTTAACATTCATCCTAATTTTAGCGTAATTATAATATCATGCATGTCCTTTTTTGTTCTACAACGATATTCTTCAAAACGCTGCATCAATTTATCTTTCTCCCTTGCTTGCCAAATCAGGGTTTTTTTAAAAAAAAATTGTGGTGACAGAGGCTAATCATAATACCCCCTGCCTAAATTTTAATTTCCACTCTCTTAATTGCAAAATAAAGTTTCTAGCACTGCTGAAATAGAACGGGCTTTAATGGGATGCCCCAGTCGCATGGTCAGTAACTGACTTATTGCATTTGGAGGGCGCCAGGTTGCAGAAGGACACGTCTGTCACCTGCCTAAAAAGAAGCAGAGATTTTATTACAATCAAGGTCAGTAGCTATTTCCTAGCGAGAGGGCTGCCGATAAAACTGCTAGAAGAGGCTTGGCTGTTTTAACAGCATAACATAAAAGCAGAGTCGGAAGGGACCTTGGAGGTCTTCTAGTCCAGCCTTCTGCTCAAGCATGAGTCTGTATTCCACCCCAGATAAATGGTTGTCCAATCTCTTCTTAAAAACCAGGTTGCCAGCTCAGTGGAAGGAGGAAGGAGTGAAGGAAGGAAGTTTGCATTTTAACAGAATAACAGAGTTGGAAGGGACCTTGGAGGTCTTCTAGTCCAGCCCCCTGCTCAAGCAGGAGATCCTATACCATTTCAGACAAATGGCTGTCTAGTCTTTTCTTAAAAAACCTCCAGTGATGGAGCATCCACAACTTCTGAAGGCAACTTCTGTTCCACTGATTAATTGTTCTCACTGTCAGGAAATCTCTCCCTTATTTAACAAATTAAATAAAATTAACCAAGGTTAGCTGGCATTAACCAAGTTTGCCACAGTGCATGGTACCAGCTTCTTTTTCTCTCCTTCCCACTTTTTCTTTTATCCCATTTTAATTTCTCCAAATGCAGCCCTCAGCTCCTTCCATGTGCTGCGGGCATCTCTCCCCAATCAATCAATCAATCAATCAATCAGAATTGAGCTGGTAGGGACCTTGGAGGTCTTCCAGTCCAACACCCTGCTCAAGCAGGAGACCCTACACCATTCCAGACAGATGGCGGTCTAGTCTTTTCTTAAAAAACCTCCAGTGATGGAGCACCCACAACTTCTGAAGGCAACTTCTGTTCCACTGATTAATTGTTCTCACTGTCAGGAGATTTCTCCTTAGCTCTAGGTTTGGTTCTCCCCACAATTCAAGAACGCAGAAGAAAAAGAATTGTGTGCAGCTATCCATGGACCACTAGTAGAGTTGATCTTCCAACACTTGGCCTTCTCATCTGCCACGAAGATGGCTCAAACTCAAATCCTAGGATCATAGCAAGACAAGTTCTTCTTTGTCCTTTTTTTCTTCATACGTTTTAGAACAGTGGCGGGCATTTTGAGGGAGGTCTCCAGTGGGGAAGCAATGCCCCTCTCAAAAATCTTAGTTGTTCAAGATGATTAAAGGCCTGGAGACAAAAACATAGGAAGCACGGTTCCAGGAATTGTGTTACGGCCAGCCTAGAGAAAAGAAGGACTAAGGAGCGACATGATAGCAGTATCCCAGTATTTGAGGGACTGCCACAAAGAAGAAGGGGTCAATGTCAATATACTGTATATTCTTGCTTTGACAATATGCAGAACTGTCTGGTATTTTTAGAGTTAAATCAGGCAACAGGGAAAGGGGAGGAGAATAAGAAAAGCCCGGGGAAAAAGGAATCAGAAGTGAATCTTTGCCCTCCAAGTAAATTGGAAGATGTGAATCATGACCCCAAAATAGGGGAGGGAAAAATGCCTGGAATGTTATGTGCAAAGGAAGGGAAAATCAGATCTTAGCATTCCACCATGCCGTACTGACATCTCTGTAACATTAATAAAGGCTTTTAGGTTAAAAAAATGCCTGAAAGTTCTTGGAAGTGTTTCGTTAATCAGACACATGACAGTCAACTTATTTTCCAAAGCACCTGAAGGCAGGACAAGAAACAATGGATGGAAACTAATCAAGGAGAAAAGCAACCTGGAATTAAGGAGAAACTTCCTAACGGTGAGAACAATTAACCAGTGGAACAACCTGCCTTCAGAAGCAGTGAATGCTCCAACACTGGAAATTTTTAAGAAGAGACTGGAGAGCCACTTGTCTGAAATAATATAGGGTCTCCTGCCTGACAGGGGGCTGGACTAGAAGACCTTCAAGGCCCCTTCCAGCTCTGTCATTCTGTTAAAATTCAAGCTTCCTTCCTTCCTTTGCTCCTTCCTCCCCAGCATGCACCCAGGGGGCGGGCAGACACGGCAGGGGCTGGTTCCTCGCTGTTTCCGGACACCCTTGTGGAGCTAAGACTGAATGTGTTTCAGCATAGACGGCCACCACAAAATTGTACCTTGGCTCCCGGCCGGCCTGGGCCAGGGCCAAGGCAGCGGGGGCCGTTCCCTCGCTGTTTCCAGGATGGCTTTGCGGGCCACATGAAACCACTTCGGGGGCCGCATCCAGCCCCCCGGGCCTTGTTTTTTGACATGTCTGCCTTAGGGTGAACTTTCTAATTATCAACATTCAAGCGTGCTGGGCATTCCATTTTGCAAAGCTCCACAGTCCCGCGGGGATAATGGCGAAGGTCTACTTGAAAGGAGACAGCGCCCATGGAGAATTTCTGGTTTTCTATTCTTCCTTTGGCATGCAGTTGATAATCACCATCACCCATAATAGAAGGAACATACTGTATTTCCTGGAGACTCATTGACCGAGTCCTTGTCATCTGCTGGTTGCCACCTAATTACGGGTTAATGATAATGGATAGAAGAAACATTCCTTACCGTTTCTTTACCTAGGTTTCAGCATTACCCTGGTTCTCCCCCCCCTTTTTATTTCTGAAGCTTTGTCTTGCATAATAGGGGGGAAACATTTGTGTCTGAGTCTCTTTCTTCCCCACTCACTCCCCCACCCACCCCGTATTTTCACATTGAAAGAAGTTATTCTAGACTAAACCGCAGATAAGAGCTATTTATGTCCCCGGCTATTGATTTTTAATTAATGTTGCCTAGGCTGATGCCTATTGGCAAAATTGCTAACAGCTTGTGGCATTTTTTTCTTTTTTAAAAAAAAATTAGCGTCTTCTTTTTTTTTTTTTTAGTATTTTGACAGCGTCATTCAGATCTCGTGATAAAGTACCTCCGTCAGGTTAAATGTGTTAAAACATTGAACTGAAAAAGAAAGGGATGGAAACAGCCGAGTCTGCTTTTGGAAACCTTGATTGGCTGTCAAAGTATTTAAACAATTTAGTGTTTTGGTTTCCTAGCTTCAAACTGCTGCTTGAAATCCCTTGCTAATTAATCCAGTTAATTCTTTGTGGGCTTTTAGTCTCCTTGGCTTAGCTTCCATATTTTTTTTTAAAACTCGCTCTGGGAAATCTGGAATTTTTGAGCAATTATTGTATGTGCGCACCGGCTGATGTGAATGCCATTTGAAGTGTTTGTCTTCCATGAAGACCCGGGTGAAAAGTGCACGCGCTTTTTAATTTCATAATCTTCACCTTCAGGGTTCTGAAATCATCCCGTAACAAGGCGAACACGCCTTTCCGCTTCGTAGGGCGTCTTGAAGGAGGCAAAGTTATCGGGGGGATGAACTGGAAAAATTGGGTCTTACCTTAGATCAGGGGTCCCCAATTCTCGAGCTGTGGCCCACCGGGCTCTGGCTTATTCGGAATTGGGCCACGTAAGCAGCTGACCAGAATGTGCATGCACATGTGCATAGCTCAAGGTGCACCAGTAGTGGGCTGGTGGGCACTTGCTGGCATGTGTGCCGGCCCACCACTCACGCGGCATAGTTCTTCCTTTCGCCTCCCCCAGCCGAGCCGCCAAGCCACAAAGTTTGGGAACCAATGGAATGGAATGGAATGGAATAGAGAATAGAATAGAATAGAATAGAATAGAATAGAATAGAACAGAGAATGAATAGAATAGAATAGAATAGAATAGAATAGAAAATAGAATAGAATAGAAAATAGAATAGAATAGAATAGAATAGAATAGAATAGAAAATAGAATAGAATAGAATAGAATAGAATATGGAATGGAATATGGAATGGAATATGGAATGGAATGGAATAGAATAGACTAGAATAAAATAGAATAGAATAGAATAGAATAGAATAGAATAGAATAGAATATGGAATGGAATGGAACCTTGAAGGTCTTCTAGTCCAGCCCCCTGCTTAAGCAGGAGACTCTATACCCTTTCAGACACGTGACTGTCCAGTCTTTTCTTAAACACCTCCAGTGATGGAGCGCCCATGATTTCTGGTGGCAAGCTGTTCCACTGGTTGATTGTCCTCACTGTCAGGAAGTTTCTCCTTAATTCCAGGTTGCTTCTCTCTTTGATCAGTTTCCAACCATTGTTTCTTGTCCTTCCCTCTGCTGCTTTGGAGAATAGCATGACCTCCCCTCTTCTTTGTGGCAGCCCCTCAAATACTGGAAGACTTCTATCATGTCACCCCTGTTTCTTCTTTTCTTTAGACTGGCCAAACCCAAGTCCCGCAGCCGTTCTTCGTATCTTTTGGTCTCCAGGCCTTGGATCATCTTAGTTGCTCTTCTCTGAACTTTTTCCAAACTCTCAACATCCCTTTTGTGATAGGGTGACCAAAACTGGCTGCAGTATTCCAGGTGTGGCCTCACTGGGGTTTTATAAAGCGGTACTAATACCTCGCGTGATCTTGATTCTGTGCCTCTGTTTATACAACCCAGGATTGTGTTAGCTTTTTTGGCTGCTGCTGCTGCACAACTGCCGGCTCATGGTCAAGTGACTTTGTAAAAACCTATAAAGGCAGGATATAAAAATAACTTGGGGGTGTCCGTTGTAACTTTGAACAGCCATTATAAATGACCTTCGTATCACGAGGATTACCTGTTAACATTTAGTTCCCCAGTTGAGGGGGGGAGGCTTTAGAATTGCACCATGTCAAGGGATATTTTGGGTAGTGGAAACGGAAGTCTTGGGTTTCCTACTGGTTTCCTCTCTCTTGAGTCAGCCCCTGCCCCAAATGTGTGTTCTTGTGAATGAATTCTGCACCCTGTGTGCGTCTTCCTGTGGCCTGGCTGGGTTTGGGACACTCCTTCCATCCCAGCGGGCTTCGTGCTGGGAAAACATGGCTGGGTTTCCACCCATTGGGCTACTTCAGAGCTGATTCCCTTCCAAGACCATTAATGAGCCTCTGAAAGGACGCCGCGCAGGGTCGTCCAGAACAAATTCTTGGGCTCCCTGCTGTTCCCCTCTCTCTGTTCAGAAAATTGGACATTTATTCCTCCCCTTTTGTTTCCGTATCTTTGCTGATCCATGAAGGGAACTCTCCTTTTTTCAACCTCTCTCCGCCACTTAACTTCCTGAGAGCTCGGACTAAAAAACGCTTCTCCGGGGTCCTTCCGAAAATTCAAGGGGGGTCCAACCCCTGTGCTTGTTGGCGAGTTAGGAGTTTCCCCCGTGTATTTCCAGAGACTGCCTTTCTTTTCTCTGCAAGGGCTGTTCAAGTTTGAGAGGGCTTTTTTTTCCAGGCTGAGTTTCCAGCGTTCACATGGGGGGGGGGGAAAGGAGGGAGAACCCACCCACGTGGGCTGAAAAAGCAGGCAGAGTGTGAAAATATTAAAAGTTCCTGGCTGTCCAGCTTAATGCAGTGAAGAATTAAGGAGTGCAGGCTCTGTATGTTCACCCAATCTAAAATTTTGACTTTGCTTAGTTTACGTTGCAACAAAGAAAGAGAGAGAGAGGAAGAGAGGAGGGGGGAGAGAGAGAGGAAGAGAGAGAGGGAGAGGGAGAGGGAGAGAGAGAGGAAGAGAGCGAGAGGAAGAGAGAGAGAGGAAGAGAGAGAGAACAAGAGAGAGGGAGAGAGAGAGGGAGAGAGAGAGGAAGAGGGAGAGATGGAGATAGAGAGGAAGAGAGGGAGAGAGAAGAGAGAGGGAGAGAGGGAGAGGGAGAGAAAGAGAGGGAGAGAGAGAGGAAGAGAGAGAAAGGGAGAGAGAGGAAGAGAGAAAGAGAGAGAGAAAGAGTGAGAGTGAGAGTGAGAGAGGAAGAGAGGGGGAGAGAGGAAGAGAGAGGGAGAGGGGGGAAGAGAGAGAGGAAGAGGGAGGGAGAGAGGGAGAGGGAGAGAGGAAGAGAGAGGAAAAGAGGAAGAGAGAGGAAGAGGGAGAGAGAGGGAGAGAAAAGAGGGAGAGAGGAAAAGAGAGAGGGAAAGAGAGAGGAAGAGAGGGAGGGAGGGAGAGGGAGAGAGGAAGAGAGGGAGAGGGGAAGAGAGAGAGAGAGAGTAAAAGAGAGGGAGAGAGAGGAAGGAAGAGAGAGAGAGAGGGAGGGAGAGAAAGATTCATTTATCAAAGCGATCTTTTAAAAGGTATTCTGGAATCAGGGATTAAATATAAAGAGAACTGTTGCAATCTTGACCAGTCATAACTTCCTGGCATTAATTCTATATCTTTTTTTTCTATTTTCATTTCTAGGACTTTGTGTCTTTTTTTTTTTTTTGGTCTGTATCACTTAACAATTCATCTTTGCTACTTTTGTCTACTTAACTATCGGGTTGCGGATTTGACGGGTTTATTTTTGTCCTGCGGTGGTGAACGTGTCTCCGAAATTCCTGTCGAGGCTGTGTTGTTTTGTGTTTGTTTTGAAAATGGGGCTTCTTTTTTTAAAAAAAACCTGCAGCTTTTTCCCACGTTCTGCCGCTGTTGGTCCAAAACAGGCGAGCTTCTGTTTTGCCTTTTAACAGAAATTTTCTTTTCATTTGGGCTCCTGAAAACCTTACGGCAGCCACCCGGTGCTTCCATTCAGGAATCTATCCCGGTGTTGGTGGCAGAGTTCACAGTTGAAAAAGTGCACGCCAGAGGCCTATATTGCGAAAACGTGTACGCAGTGATGGCGTCGGTGTTGCGTAAATGCTTACAGGATTTAAAAAAAAAAAACAGAGAGAGAGAAAAGGAACGGATGTGAAAATGGATACAGACCTATTACCGGGAAGATGGAAAAACCGATCAAAACTGACTGGGATGGATTTGTTATAAAAAGTTGGTTTATCTTGAGGTCGTTTCCGCTTCCATTTGCGCAGAGGGTTCTCAAGTCTTCAAGCAAAGAATATTTTGCTAAGCCATCCACGAATCTCATGGTTTGGTCTGAATGCGCCCACTGCCCGAACCGGGTTGGTCCTATAGGGTGTCTTTCCTCCCTAACCACCATATTGGCTTCAAGATAATATCTGTGGGGTCCCTGGTGCTCTCTGAGCTTGGTGGGGGTGGGGTTTCTTTGCAGACGTTACATTACCAACCTGGGTAACATCATCACTGCTAGAAGGGAGCAGGATATAATAATAATAATAATAATAATAATAATAATAATAATAATAATAATAATAATAATAATAATAATAATAATAATAATAATAATAATAATAATATAGTAGTAGCAGTAGTAAAGTTGGAAGGGACCTTGGAGGTCATCTAGTTCAACCCCCTGCTCTCTCTCCCCCCCCCGTCTGGCATCGATATTGTTACTAGTTGGGTCTTGAAATGTCTGCAGGACAACAACCAAGTTCAGAGAAGATCCCAAAGATCCCATTTTTTTCTTCTTCTTCTTCTTCTTCTTCTTCTTCTTCTTCTTCTTCTTCTTCTTCTTCTTCTTCTTCTTCTTCTTCTTCTTCTTCTTCTTCTTCTTCTTCTTCTTCTTCTTCTTCTTCTTCTTCTTCTTCTTCTTCTTCCTCCTCCTCCTCCTCCTCCTCCTCCTCCTCCTCCTTCTTCTCCTCCTCCTTCTCCTTCTCCTCCTCCTTCTCCTTCTCCTTCTCCTTCTTCCTTTCCACTATTCCTCCTCCTCCTCCTCCTCCTCCTCCTCCTCTTTTTCTTCCTCTCTACAAACCTCACCCTCTTGTAGAACTGATGATGTTACCTAGTTGGGTCATGAAACATCTGCAAGAAACCCCCCCAGCTCAGAGAGCACCAAGGACCCCACAGTCATCGTCGTCCTCCTCCTTCTCCTCCTCTACCCGCAAGCCCTATTGCCTTCTAGCACTGATGATGTTACCTAGTTGGGTCCTGAAACGTCTGCAAGAAAACAACTCAGCTCAGAGAGCACCAAGGAACCCACAGTCCTCCTCCTCCTCCTCCTCTCCCTCCT
This sequence comes from Protobothrops mucrosquamatus, assembly GCF_001527695.2. Lineage (NCBI taxonomy): Eukaryota > Metazoa > Chordata > Lepidosauria > Squamata > Viperidae > Protobothrops > Protobothrops mucrosquamatus. The sequence continues at coordinate 49,318 of NW_015388622.1, forward strand.
CCTCCTCCTCTCCCTCCACCTCCTCTTCCTCTCTGCAAACCTCACCCCCTTCTGGCACTGATGACGTTACCTAGTTGGGTCCTGAAACGTCTGCAAGAAAACCAGCCAACTCAGAGAGCACCCAGGACCCCACAATTCAACCCTGAGCTACCAATATTCCTGTCTTATCACGAGAATATTTGGATGAGACAGAGCAGGATCAACCGAGAGAGATGACGTTTCCTTCTGCGGAGGAAAACAAGATGAAAGCAAAACAGCCTAAGCGTTAACGAGCTTTCTCCCGGGCTGCTAATTGGAGGAAGCGAGAGAGAGTGTCTCCGGCTGAGGATCGGGAGAGGTTTGGCAGTTTCGCCCCTTCCTCTGTGCCAGCTTCCCCTCCTACCGTGGGTCAAGGCCTTGTGGCTTTCTCTTGGCACAGCGAGACGGGACTTTGATTAGCTCACAGTTCTTTCAAAGAGGCCAGTTGTGTTGAGAGAGCCAGTGTGGGGGTTGACTCTGCAGCAGTTGCCCTAATAAAACACCCGGGGAGGGTCAGGTGGAAGATCTGGAGTGATACATCTGGGCAGCTTCAGATCTACCATCCGTGCCTTCTCCTTGTTACTGTTTTTCCCCACAACTTTCAAGGGTGAAGATGATTAAATCTAGTCTCCTGTTCTAAAGATGAGAATAACATTGGGTCTGTGAGAATGGACCTGAAGGAGGGCTGGGCAGGATGCCTCCTGTTCTGGAGAAGAAGAACTGGATCAATAACCATGCAGCTAGCAACTCTCCGTGAACCTGGTTTATGGGTTAATTAAAGCAGGGGTCCCCAACCCCCAGGTCGTGGACTAGTACCGGGCCGCGGCATGCCAGCAACCGGTCCGCACAAACAAGCAAAGCCCCATCCGCAGGATGCAGGCAGCACACAAAACCACGCACCCTCCAGTCCGTGGAAAAACCTCTCTGCACGGAACCGGTCCCTGGTGCCCAAAAGGGTGGGGACTTCTGGTTTAAAGTCTCCTGCTTGGACTAGAAAAAGGGTCCCCAGTACTGGTCCGCAGCATGCCAGCAACTGGTCCACACAAACAAGTAAAGCCCCATCCGCGGGATGCAGGCAGCATACAAAACCACACACTCTCAGGTCGGCAGAAAAACCTCTCTCCACGGAACCGGTCCCTGGTGCTCAAAAGGTTGGGGGGCCTCTGCTTTAGGCAACCCCAAGCATGCTCTATCACCAAGCCAATGAGGTCTTCTCCCTGTCTTTACCCTCCCCCATCTCTTTCCCTCCCCCCAAATAATAATAATAATAATAATAATAATAATAATAATAATAATAATAATGATAAAGTTGGAAGGGACCTTGGAGGTCATCTAGTCCAACCTCCTGCTCAGGCAGGAAACCCTATACCATTTCGGACAAATGGCTGTCCAGTTTCTTCTTAAAAACTGGAGTCAAGCCATTCTCCGAAGTGCCGTAAGGCAGGACAAGAAGCAACGGATGGAAACCCATCAAGGAGAGAAGCAACCTAGAACTAAGGAGAAGCTTCCTGACAGTTAGAACAATTAACCAGTGGAACAACCTGCCTCCAGAAGTGGTGGATGCTCCAACAGTGGAGGTTTTTAAGAAGAGACTGGACAGCCATTTGTCTGAAATGGTGTAGGATTCCTGCCTGAGCAGGGGGTTGGACTAGATGACCTCCAAGGTCCCTTCCAACTTTATTATTATTATTTTAATTCTCATTTATTGCTACGCTTGATCTTGCCTTGGGTAGAGTTGGCCCCTCGGCTTCAAAGGCAACTTTCCAAAGTGGGTGGAGAAAACAGGCTCTCCTTCCTATGACTTAGTCTATAAATATCGCCCAGTTTTGTGTTTTTTTTTGTTTTGTTTTGAATGACGGGTGAGTGAAAGGCAGCCGAAAGGCTTTCTGCCCTGCCCGTCTTTTAGTATTCAAGCGACATTGAAACGCTGGAAGAAAAGAGCATCTTTAATGCACAGCAGATTCCCACCCTGTCAGCTGGAAAATTAAATCAGGTTCCAGCATGGGATTAAACTCTGGGCGCAGGGAGAAAGGCCAGGGTGTCTTAAAAAGCATGAAATTGCAGAACAAGATTTTTTTTTTATTTTTTTTTTAAAGTCCTGCTTTCAGGTCTTTGTTAAGAAACGTCCCTCCCATTCGGGGTCTTAATGAAGTTCTCCATTAACCAACCTATGAATTTGGCTTGGAGTTTCAAACTCAGTGGGACAGGCAAATCTGTAGTGAACTAGCTCAACTCAAATGCCTTTGGTCAAAAGCGATATCTGGTCCCTTTTGAGATGGAATAAGTAGGGCTTTTTTTTCTCCCCCCCCCCAAGTTGGACCATTTTGTTGAGTGATGTACAGCCCCTTCTAAAAATATATATATATGGATAGATAAAACTTCTAAACTCAGCACTCGACACTTTTGAGGCGAGGGTGTAGTTTAGAAAGAGGGAATTTCATGCTATGGAGAAGTCATGAACAGCCATCAAGGATGTGTTTAGTTGGAGAGGATAATTTGCAAAGTCCATAACCGAAGGATACTTCTTATACCAGCGTTGTTTTTTTACTTGTCCAGAATTATTCTTCGTTATCTCCTGTTTTATGTCTTGCGAGATCTTGGCTTGGAAATAATCCGGGGAAAGGGTTTGGACCACTTTTTGTATTGTTGTGGATGTGCCTTGTGGTGTTGCCCACTTAGGAGAGGTGTAAACATGCAAGCTTCAAAACTCTGGGTGGGGGAATTAAGTTTTGCTTTATTAATTAGATTTTGAATTACATACTAGGAAAATAAAAGGACAGGGATAAACCACAACATGCGAGAAAGGTGGCATTTTGGCTTGGCCAAATAAACTTACTGTATATTCTATTCTATTCTATTCTCTAAATTCTATTCTATTCTCTATATTCTATTCTATTCTATTCTATTCTATTCTATTCTATTCTATTCTATTCTATTCTATTCTCTATATTCTATTCTATTCTCTATATTCTATTCTATTCTCTAAATTCTATTCTATTCTATTCTATTCTCTATATTCTATTCTATTCTATTCTATTCTATTCTATTCTATTCTATTATTTCTATTTCTATTTCTATTTCTATTTCTATTTCTATTTCATTTGAAAACAGATTTGTATCCAACTAATCTCTCGAAAGAAATTGTACTATTAGCTTGGGCAGAAACGGACAGCGCAACTATCAGAGAATCCAAAAACCACTCTTTTGACAATGGCTTTCTGTTAATTGCCACCAGCCAAACAAAGTCACGGCTAAGTTTTTAAGAAGAGACTGGACAGCCATTTGTCCGAAATGGTATAGGGTTTCCTGCCTGAGCAGGGGATTGGACTAGATGACCTCCAAGGTCCCTTCCAACTTTATCATTATTATTATTATGGATCATCGCACAGTCAGCCAGATGTTCAGACTGGATTTGGCATTTTGTCTACCTATCTAGTCACTATTATTATTATTATTATTATTATTATTATTATTATTATTATTATTATTATTATTATTATTAATTTTGCTTCAATCCTAGTAGAATATTAGCATGGAAACATTTGGGGGGCAGGGGTATAATTCAGGGAGAATTCGCTTCCCCTTCCCCCCAGGAAGTGTTATTTTGGGTTTTCTTCTCAAATCTCAGAATGAAAGTTTATCGGGATAAAGACTTTAATTCTTGTTTTACGGCATAAGAAAGCAAAGCCTTTAATGGGAGCATAAATTGCGTTTAAAAGGAAGATGGCCTTCTTAACCAATTTATGCCTCTTTTTTTATTGGTGCACCCACTCTTCTTTGCAACAATCTCTTTTTTGTTTTTTCCTTCAGGGGTTCTTAAATGTCATAATTTCCAAGGCCCTTTGCTTTGCTTTTGCAGTTACTCAGGTGCTCATCTCAGCTCCTGTAGCAAACAGCTTTATTTCTGCTATTGTTATGGATTTGGAAATATGTCACTTCTGGGGGGGGGGGGAGAAAGGAAACAAAACAATCGGCCGAGTGATGCTATTGCCTATTCAATTAGACATCCTCTTGATATTCCTTCAGAAAGCTGGTCAAAAAGTGGAAATGAAGTTTAGATTTGCAGATATTTCGTCTAGAATGGAATGGAATATAGAATATAGAATATAGAATATAGAATATAGAATATAGAATATAGAATATAGAATATAGAATAGAATAGAATAGAATAGAATAGAATAGAATAGAATAGAATAGAATAGAATAGAAAATATGGCATGGAATAGAATTGAATGGAATGGAACAGAATAGAATATAGAATAAAATTTGAATAGAAAATAGAATGGAATGGAATGGAATAGAATAGAATAGAAAATATGGCATGGCATGGCATGGCATGGCATAGAATAGAATAGAATAGAATAGAATAGAATAGAATAGAACAGAATATAGAATAAAATTTGAATAGAAAATAGAAAATAGAATGGAATGGAATAGAATAGAATAGAATAGAATAATAGAATAGAACAGAACAGAACAGAACAGAACAGAACAGAACAGAACAGAATAGAATAGAATAGAACATAATAGAAAATATGGCATAGAATAGAATAGAATAGAATAGAATAGAATATAGGATAAAATTTGAATAGAAAATGGAATGGAATGGAATAGAATAGAATAGAAAATATGGCATGGCATGGCATGGCATGGCATGGCATAGAATAGAATAGAATAGAATAGAATAGAATAGAACAGAATAGAACAGAATAGAATAAAATTTGAATAGAAAATAGAAAATAGAATGGAATAGAATAGAATAGAATAGAATAGAATAGAACAGAATATAGAATAAAATTTGAATTGAAAATAGAATGGAATGGAATGGAATAGAATAAAATGGAATAGAATAATAACTATAACTTTATAACTATCACTATAATAATAATAATAATAATAACTTTACTGTCACTTTAAATGTACACTAATTGGCTTACATTAAAATGAACTTTCATTCCCTTCAGCTCTCAAAGAATCACCACCTCCGATATACACTACATAAATAGGACAAAAATAAATAAACAAATGCAGAATTATGTACATAACCCACATATATCATGTGGGCCACAGTGGTGGGCCACCTTTGGAAGGCTTGAAAAGAACCATAAACCTTAAACGGGTGCGGGGGGGGAAAGGTGAGGCCAGTTTTATCACTTACCTGGGCCAATTTTATGGTTTTATCTTACGGCACAGTTGTGGCACCGGCCCACTTGGTGTTTCCTTTGCTAGCTGGATTCTCTCTCCTGTTCAGAATTTCCAGCGTGTGTGAATTTGCAGAAAATGTCACCTAGATTTTTTTTTGCGGGGGGTGGGGAGGGTGCGGGAGTCCTCCCATCGTGCACAGCCATTGGAGGGGGAGAAAATGGCAGGAAATTAGGAACGAGACTCGGTTCCAGGCTGTAGCTTCTCACTGTCTTTAGAAGAGGAACACTTTCATTTTTTTTGTAAGGTACGGGGGGGGGGAGGGAAAACAAAATACTTGCCAGAGTTATTTTATTTTTTATTATTTTTTTTTAGGAGCAGTATAACAGGCGGGATGCAAATAATGCGCAGAGTGCGCAGCCATCTGTTGTTCTCTGCTCAGAAATTCACGGATTTCCCGAATATACGGGAAAGCGGCGTAGCCAAAAAAAAAAGAAGAAGAAGAAGAAAGGCATTGGATTCGTATCTGTCTTGGGAAAGATTGCTCAGGGAAAAAGCACCAAGGGCAAGGATTGTGCAACGGAGGGTCACTTGCATGCTCTCGTAGGGTAGCAATTTGGAACAAGTTTGTTTGCCAATAAAGGAGAGTGTTTGTAGCCCGGGGTTGACATGAGGGGTCCTTGGTGCTCTCTGAGCTTGCTTGTTTTCTTGCAGACGTTTTGTGACCTAACTAGGGAACATCATCAGTGCTGGAAGGGAATAGGGTTTGCAAAGAGGAGGAGGAGGAGGAGGAGGAGGAGGAGGAGGAGGAGGAGGAGGAGGACGACGACGACGACGACGACGACGACTGTGGAGTCCTTAGTACTCTCTGAGCTTGCTTGTTTTCTTGCAGACATTTCATGAACCAAACTAGGTAACATCATCAGTGTTAGAAGAGAGTGCGGTTTGGGGAGAGGAGGAGGAGGAGGAGGAGGAGGAGGAGGAGGAGGAGGAGAGAACGACGACTGTGGGGTCCTTGGTGCTCNGGGGTCTTAGGGATTTGTTGGTTGGGCTGTTTACTAATGGCTCTGTGACCGTTTCTGGATTGGGGTCTTGCTTCCTTGATTCTTGGTCTGAAGGTGACCTGGGAGCTAATCTAGGCTGATCTGAGTGCAGGTTCCTGGTGGTGGGGAGGGGCTGGGGTCTTTTTCTCTTTGGGGCTGGTTGATTGTCTCTTTTGCATCATGGTCTACAGAGGTTCTTGATGTCTATGAGACATGTTGATGGCTGGTTTGTCAAGAGTGCCGGGCTTCCAGAAATTGCCTGGCATTTTTGGATTCGGCCTGGTCTAGGAGGGTCACACTTTCCCAATTAAAACTATGGTTGAATCTGTCTCTGTGTTGTGAAATTAAAAAATTTTTCGTCAGGCCTTTTGACTGCCAGTTGGTGTTCGTGGATGCTAGGGAAGGGAAGAGGTAAAGAAGGGAAGGGAAGGGAAGGAAAGGGGAAGGGAAAGGAAAGGAAAGGAAGGGAAAGGGTAAGCCAGATCATAACCGCAGTGTTTCACCTAGCAGCCGCTTTGCTTAACGATGGAGTTCCCTTTCCCCAATTGGTCTTTAGTTAGAACCCGTGCTGTGTCCTCCTGGTCTCCATGGGTTACGTCAGGGGTCTTCAAGCTTGGCTCTTTTATGACTTGTGGACTTCAACTCCCAGTTTGAAGACCCCTGTCTTAAATCTAACAAACAAAATGGAGGCTGGCTGAGGAATTCTGGGAGTTGAAGTCCACAAGTCATGAAGGGCCAAGTTTGAAGACCCCTGTCTTAAATCTAACAAACAAAATGGGGGCTGGCTGAGGAATTCTGGGAGTTGAAGTCCACAAGTCATGAAGGGCCAAGTTTGAAGACCCCTGTCTTAAATCTAACAAACAAAATGGAGGCTGGCTGAGGAATTCTGGGAGTTGAAGTCCACAAGTCATGAAGGGCCAAGTTTGAAGACCTCTGTCTTAAATCTAACAAACAAAATGGAGGCTGGCTGAGTAATTCTGGGAGTTGAAGTCCACAAGTCATAAAAGGGCCAGGTTTGAAGACCCCTGGGTTACATTGTACGTGAACTTTTCCCTCAGCTTCAACAGTGGTGTCACCAAAACAAACAACCCATCAGAGGAGCATCCATTATTTCTGACATGGCTGCTTTCAGCTCAAGAAGCTGGAAGCAAACGGTTTGTGTAGCATGTCATCAGAATCTGAGCCCCGGGTTATTTTGGCTTCTAAGACCTGCTGGAATCTGCGAAAAGCCATTTCTGTGTTATTCAAGGTTTTTCATTGGTGGGAACTCAAGTACCCCTGGGTTTATCGCTCCATGGGAATGAGGCCGAGGCAGAGAATTGGGGATTAATCCTTTCTGCTTTCGCATGGAAGTAAGACTGCATGGATTCAAAAGAGCTTACTTTTGAGAAGATAAAATAGAATAATAGAGTTTGGAAGGGACCTTGGGAGGTCTCCTAGTCCAGCCCCCTGCTCAGGCAGGAAACCCTATACCATTTCAGACAAGTGGATGTCCAGTCTCTTCTTAAAAGCTTCCTGTGTTGGAGCATTCACCACTTCTGGAGGCAGGTTGTTCCACTGATTCATTGTTCTCACTGTCAGGAAATTTCTCCTTGAGAAGATGAAACATACAGGATGGGTCTGTTGGTGGCTTTGAACATTTGGTCTTGTGTAGATCAAAAATTGGCAAATCAAATCAGCTAATCCATCCATCCAAACATCATTCTTCCATCCATCCTTCCATCTACCCCCCATCCATCTGTCCTTCCTTCCTTCCTTCCTAACATCCATCCATCCAAGAATCCATTAATCCACCACTCATTCACCCACCCACCCATCCATCCATCAAGCATCCATCCATCCATCCAAGAATCCATTAATCCACCACTCATCCATCCATCCATCCATCCATTAATCCACCACTCATCCCTCCCTCCCTCCCTCCCTCCCTCC
>NW_015388622.1:59158-63539 GCF_001527695.2 Protobothrops mucrosquamatus
CTCTCTTGTTCTCTCTTCCTCTCTCTTTTCTCTCGTTCTCTTCCTCTCTCTTTTCTCTTCCTCTTTCTTTTCTCTCATTCTCTCTCTCTCTCTGTGTGTGTGTGTTTTCTTGTTCTCTCTTTTCTCTCGTTCTCTATTCTCATTCTCTGTTTTATCTTTCTCTCATTTTCTCTTCCTCTCCTCTCGTTTTTTCTTTTATTCTCTTTTTCTCTTCGTGTCTGTTTTTTCTCATTCCCTCTCTCTTTTCTTTTATACTCCTTATCTCTTTCTTTTCTCTCGTTTTTTCTCTCTCCTCATCTTCTCTTTCCTCTTTCTGTCACTCTCTTGTTCTCTCTTCCTCTCTCTTTTCTCTCGTTCTCTTCCTCTCTCTTTTCTCTTCCTCTTTCTTTTCTCTCATTCTCTCTCTCATTCTCTCTCTCTCTGTGTGTTTTCTTGTTCTCTCTTTTCTCTCGTTCTCTATTCTCATTCTCTGTTTTATCTTTCTCTCATTTTCTCTTCCTCTCCTCTCGTTTTTTCTTTTATTCTCTTTTTCTCTTCGTGTCTGTTTTTTCTCATTCCCTCTCTCTTTTCTTTTAGACTCCTTATCTCTTTCTTTTCTCTCATTTTCTCTCTCTCTCTCCTCATTCTCTCTTTCCTCTTTCTGTCACTCTCTTGTTCTCTTCCTCTCTCTTTTCTCTCGTTCTCTTCCTCTCTCTTTTCTCTTTCTTTTCTCTCATTCTCTCTCCTCTGTCTGTTTTTTCTCGTTCTCTCTTTTCTCTCGTTCTCTATTCTCTGTTTTATTTTTCTCTCATTTTCTCTTCCTCTCCTCTCGTTCTTTCTCTCTTACTCTCTTTTTCTCTTCGTATCTGTTTTTTCTCATTCCCTCTCTCTTTTCTTTTATACTCATCTCTTTCTTTTCTCTCGTTTTCTCTCTCTCTCCTCATTCTCTCTTTCCTCTTTCTGTCACTCTCTTGTTCTCTCTTCCTCTCTCTTTTCTCTCGTTCTCTTCCTCTTTCTTTTCTCTCATTCCCTCTTTGTTTCTCTCCTCTTGTTCTCTCTTTCTCTCTCTCTCTCTCTCTCTCTCTCTTCTCTCATTCCCTCTCTCTTTTCTCTCATTCGCTCTCATTCTCTCCTTGCTTTCTCTCTTCCCTCCCTCTTCTCTCTCTTTCTGTGTCTTCCCCATCCGGCCTTTTTTTTTAAAAGCAGCCTTTTAACATAGCCCAGTTTCTTTTACAGAGCCGTAAACCCCCCCCTCTCCCTGTGAATGCCATTGTTCAGTAAATCCACCCCCCCTTCTGATTATAAAGTCCGCTCCTGTCATTCACCCAAAGAAACCACTGGGTTTTTTTTTTCCTGAACAAATTGAAGCACAATTGAAGCCCTGTTCGCTTAGGAAACACAAAGCTGGTCTCCGCTTTTTTGCATTCATTCATCCCCTCTTTAAGCGTGGCGGCCCTGCCCTTAATCCCCCTCTTGGTCTTGGAGAAGGAGAGTAAACGGGAAGCTTGCAAAGTCCCCGTCTTCCTACTCTCCACCTCTTCCTCCTTCCAGGGCTGCTTCCAGCCTCTGATCAAATATTAATGTGAGATTCTCTGCTTGCTCTCCAATTCAAAGCCAATTAATATTATCTGTCAATTATTTACAGATCCTGAGGTGCGGAGGCGATTCCCAGAGGACTACAGTGACCAGGTTGGGCATGCGTAATTAATTTTTTACACGACAAAATTCATCCTGTGTGTGTGTGTGTGTGTGCGTGTGTGTGTGTGTGCGCGAGGGAGGGTGTTTGACCTCTTAGAGTTGTTCTCCCCCCTCTCCTCTTCCTATTCCCCCCACCCCAAGAAAAATCTGAGCAAAAGAAAGTGATTTTTTTAACAAGACACTCAGTCCACCCCCAGGTATGGATAGGAAGCCCGGAGAAGAAAGTTGAAGAGTCTTAAAGGAGACTTTTCCTGATGTAAGTAATTTACCCGGGTGGGCAGCCTTTCACCTCGGTGTGTGTTTGGCTGTCACTGGTGGTGCTGAGCCTTGTGGAGGCCGGGGTTGGGGTGGGGGCTGGCTCCTTTTTTTTCCACCGCCCCCCCTCCCCAAAAGTAGAAAGGAGGAGGGGAGAAGAGGGCGCTTGAGCGTGCAAAATGCCGTGGGAATTGTACAATTAGCGCCTGCAGGAAGAGGTGAAAAGCAACCGCGGCCCGGCTCAGCATGTCCGCGGGATGCTCGCAATACCTCAAAGCTATTTCCCTCGGTGGCTTCCTCATTATGGAGCGGTTCAGGAAGGGGGGGGAAGAAAGGGGGGGTGTATTTTCACACTGCTTGTGGGCTGAGCCCCATTCGCTCGCTCGCCCGCTCCATTTCTCTAGGGAAGCAAGCATTACCTGGGGGGGGGGAGAAATGAGCTTTCTTTGCTCGGCCATGGCAACTAGCAAACACTTGATCTCTCGGGCAAATCCTCGTAATTGTGAGCTGTTTGGAAAAAGCTCTCTCCTCGGGCACGGATACCGAAAGGGAGGAACGTCGTCGGTGCCAAGTCTTCGTTAGGCTTTTCTGCATGATGCTGATCCTGGTCCCCCGTTAGGGACTTTTCTCTCTGGCAGAAGGGATCTCCTTCCCTTTTGGCAATTGTCCCGGCGGCGTACGACCCTCGGGGCGCATTCTCGGCAAGGCCTGGTGCCCGCACTACTATACTACTATACTATTCATATTATTTTTTTCTTTAAAAGAAAGCAGATTTGTTTTGCCGAGGTTTAGGATAGCCCCTTCCGGCTGCTTCTGCTGGGGAGTTGGGGCCAAACTACCAACACACACCAGGTCCAATAATTGTTAATAAATAGGTCCCCGAGTGCACTCCACGGGTGTTGGGACAGCGTGTGCCAGAAAGTGCCAGGAGCCTCTCCTGTGAAGCGCAGCCGGATTAAAGGTCCCACCGAGCTGGGGCTGTCGGTAGTAGTAGTAGTAGTAGTAGTAGTAGTAGTAGTAGTAGTAGTAGTAGTAGTAGTAGTAATAATAATAATAATAATAATAATAATAATAATAATAATAATGCCTATCCCAGGTCCTGGGTAAGGACTCGATAGGTAGACAAAATGCCAAATCCAGTCTGAACATCTGGCTGACTGCGATGATCCATAATAATAATAATAATAATAATAATAATAATAATAATAATAATAATAATAATAATAATAATAATAATAATAATAATAATAAAGTTGGAAGGGACCTTGGAGGTCATCTAGTTCAACCCCCTGCTCAGACAGGAAACCCTATACCATTTCGGGCAAATGGCTGTCCAGTCTCTTCTTAAAAACCTCCAGTGTTGGAGCATTCTCCGCTTCTGGAGGCAGGTGGTTCCATTGGTTAATTGTTCTAACTGTCAGGAAATTTCTCCTTAGTTCTAGGTTGCTTCTCTCCTTGATCAGTTTCCATCCGTTGCTTCTTGTCCTGCCTTCAGGTGCTTTGGAGAATAGCTTGACTCCCTCTTCTTTGGGGCAGCCCCTGAGATATTGGAAACACTGCTATCATGTCCCCCCTCGTCCTTCTCTTCATTAGACTAGACATTCCCAATTCCAGCAGCCGTTCCTTATATGCTTTAGCCTCCAGTCCTCTGATCATCTTTGTTGCTCTTCTCTGACCCTGATCAATGAATTATAAGCCTGGCTCCCCCGTGAAATAGTTTCCCTTGTGTAAAACCACACGCACACCCAAAAGAGAGACATTTTATCCCGTTGCAAACTTCAACAAACAGCCCGCGGGAGCCAAAGATGCAACAGGATATGTCACACGCCATTTTATTTTATTTTTTGGTATATTTATTCCCAGGTTAAAATTTGGAGGGGCTGGAGAAATGGTTTTCTCAAACCTCTACCCGTTGCTAGTTTTCGAGGTCTTCCTCCCCTCCAGGGGCTGTAAGGATGCAAACCCTACTTTAAAACCAGGGGTGGGGGGGCATAAGCAGGCTAGTAGATTTCAACCATCAGGGTTAGTTTTCTAGATCTTGGAAGCAGAGGGAGGTTTTTAAAATTCATTTTACTTTAAAAGGCCCTGTTGGAAACCCAAACCCTGCGTGGTGCTCCCCCCCAATCTTTCTCACATACAGGCCTTGTCTGAAAGATTGGGGGGGGGGGGGCAAAAGAAGCTTTCTCTCCCAGAAAATTAATTTTAAATTTGTTCAAAGTCATGTGAGGATATAAGGATGGAAGCTGTGTGGGAGTTTGTTTTTCCAGCCTCACCAAGTGGCCACGAATCCAGGCTTGTTCCTTTGGGTGAAAAATGAGATTTCAGGGCTGTCCTAAGAGAAGAGAACGTGACGTGAGGCTTATCTCGGTTTAAAGCTGGGTCCCACCGGGGCAGGAAAGGCCAAGAGTTTAGCTTTTGGGATAATCATTTAAATAGATAGATAGATAGA
>NW_015388622.1:65496-76568 GCF_001527695.2 Protobothrops mucrosquamatus
CTTGTGGCACCCCACAAGTTAGGGGCCTTGGGGTCGACCTCTGTCCCCCTGCCAATACAGACTGCGTACGGTCGGTGAGGAAGGAGGAGAACCACCGCATAACAGTGCCTCCCACTCCCAACTCACCCAAACGCCGCAGCATGATACTGTGGTCCACGGTATCAAAAGCCGCTGAGAGGTCCAAAAGAACTAGGACAGAAGAATAACCCCTGTCCCGGGCCCTCCAGAGATCATTCACCAACGTGACCAATGCCGTTTCCGTGCTGTACCCCGGCCTGAAGCCCGACTGGAGAGGGTCCAGATAGACTGTTTCCTCCTCTATTCTATTCTATTCTATTCTATTCTATTCTATTCTATTCTATTCTATTCTATTCTGTATTTTATTTCTATTCTATTCTATTCTATTCTATTCTATTCTATTCTATTCTATTCTATTCTATTCTATTCTATTCTATTCCATTCCATTCCATTCCATTCCATTCCATTCTCTCTATCTCTATTCTATTCTGTTCTGTTCTATTCTATTCTACTTGACAATCTCTGCCGAATGTCCAAGATCGGGGTCCCCGTCCCATCCCAAGAGAGGCTCCCCTCCCCAAGGAATACGGAGGACGAAGTCCACCCAAGACCCCTCGCTCATTAGCTCCTAAGCCCCCCCTCCCCATTCCCTTCCCTTCCCAAAGCCTAAATTCTCTCGGGTTGTTTTGACATCCAGCGTGTTTCGCATGTCGTCTGTTCTTCTGATCAGGGTTCCGGGCAGACGCCGGGCGTTTCATTCTGGACCTCCTTTGTATGCGGCCCTACAAGAATCTGCCGCAAATTATTGTGCTTTACAAAAAAAAAAAAACGAGAATAAAAAAAGGAAGGTTAGACAGACATCTGTGGCTGGATAATGATTGGTAGCCTCTTGTCTCTCCTTAAGCCACAAAGCTAGCATGGAAGCGAGTTAAGAAGAAAGACAGAACGGATGAAAAAAAAGAGGGTTAGAAATAACCAGAGATGCCTTTCCTGACGGGGCCCCCGGTTGCCATAATCCGTTTTTGATCTCGGATCTTAATTGTCTGCTCGAGATAAATGGGCAATGAAAGTTGATCAGTTTCATCTCTTTTTTTCCCCTTCTGTTTTGCTTCTCATTTAGGGGAGGAATAAATTATCTTTCTCTCTCTCTCTCTCTGTCTCCATAGAAGGAAATCCTTTCTTTTTCCAAGCCGGGCTTTGGGGGCAGAAAAAAAAATTCGCATCTTTTTATCAAAACGCTTCTCATTATTTTAACCTTCCCCGTTTGGATAAAGCGTTCCTGATTTAGGAGAAGATGTAATCTGAAATGTAAATGTGTGTGTGTATGTGTGTGTGTGTGTGTGTAGTGGGGGGGAGAGACAGGAGTGGGTGGCTAATGAGAGGGACAGCTTCATTGCAGAATCTGAATTGCAGTTGCAAGCCCCCTCCTCTGAATCCTCCAGTCTCTTTCCCCATCTTTAAAAAAAGAAAGAAAGAAAAAAAGAAAGAAAGAAAGAATTTTAGGCTATCAAATAGTCAGATTCCCTTATTAACAGCCGCTCTCATTCATCTCATTCCATTATTATTATTTTTTTTAAAGTGGTTAAAGAGTTGAAGAGAAACTCGAGAGAAGTGCAGAGAGACGGGTTTCAAGGCCGACCATTTGTAACGCGAGCAAAAGTGAAAAACAGAGTTTCTAGTCCCTTCCATAAACACACCTCTCTCCCTTTCTCTTTCAGAGTTTAAATGCACACTTGAAGACGGATGCAAAATATTGCCTGCACAAAGGTTGCCATATGAGCCAGGCACGCTTATTGCTACTATAGTTAAAAGCCCCCCCCCTTCTCGGGGTAGGATCATAATAATGCGAATTCAAACCACTGAAATTATTTAAATTACAATTTTGTAATTCGGCAGGTCCCTTTATGTGCGGGTGTTGCTTTCCAGGCCGATGAAAAGCGTGAAATAATGTTCAGCCCCTCGAATATCGTTAGGGAGATTCAAAAGCTTCAGAAAAGGCCCCAAAGAAAGGGAGTTAAAAGAACCAAATGAATTGGGTCTCGTTCTCTCGCCTGACTTCCATTTGAGGCTTTAATAACGCCACTTGTAGGGTAGCGATTGAAAAAAAGTTGATAAACAAGAACTCTTGAGTTTTTAACGAGGGGTTGGTTCCCTTCTCCTATTCTGTTGACTTTTTTTTTTTTCCTCCAGAGAAATCTAATCCTGTTGGCTCATTGACTTCATTAGCCAAAAAATGGGTTGGAATATCCCCTTTTCCAAGCGAATGTAATTTGAAAATACACCCATTTGGCTCATGTATTACGGCCTGAATTTAATTTAAACTTCTCCCGCTGTACTTTATGGCAACATGAATGTAGTCAGAGGACTTATAAAAAGGAACGAGGAGGAGGAGGGAGGAGAGAAGGAAGGAAAGAAGGAAGAAAGGAAAGAAAGAAGGAAGTAAGGGAGGGAGAGAAGGAAGGAAGGAAGGAGAGATGAGAGAAGGAAGGAAGGATAGAAAGAAGGAAAGAAGGGAGAAGTAAGTAAGGAGGGAGGGAGGGAAGGGAGAAGGAAGGAAGAGATGAGAGAAGAAAGGAAGGAAGGAAAAGAAAGAAGGAAGGAAGAGATGAGAGAAGAAAGGAAGGAAGGAAAAGAAAGAAGGAAAGAAAGAAGGGAGGGAAGGAAGGAGAGATGAGAGGAAGGAAAGATAGAAAGAAGGAAAGAAGGGAGAAGTAAGTAAGGAGGGACGGAGGGGGGAAGTAAGGAAGGAAGGAAGATGAGAGAAGAAGGGAAGGAATGAAGGAAGGAAAGACGGAAAAGAAAGAAGGAAAGGAAGGAGGGAAGGAAGGAGAGATGAGAGAAGGAAGGAAGGATAGAAATAAAGGAAAGAAGGGAGAAGTAAGTAAGGAGGGAGGGAGGGAAGGGGGAAGGAAGGAAGAGATGAGAGAAGGAAGGAAGGAAGGAAAAGAAAGAAAGAAGTAAGTAAGGAGGGAAGGAAGGAGGGAAGGAAAGAGAGATGGGAGAAGGAAGGATAGAAACAAAGAAAGAAAGAAGGGAGAAGTAAGGAAGGAAGAAGGGAAGGGGGAAGGAAGGAAGGAAGAGATGAGAGAAGGAAGGAAGGAATTTAAAGAACATAGGATAAAACAGGAATTATTATATGGTCTTCATGCCATGCTACAGCAAATCTCCCGCAGAGTCTGTAGCATTATTTCCTTTTTTTCTCCTCCAGTTCTTTGACTGGTCCTTCCTTTCACATGTGTGCAAAGTGTCGTTTAGTATCTCCATAGTTGGCTACAAAAGGACAGCCTGCCAGTACATCGTATGGTCCACGACTGGGGATTCTCCCATTTCAGCAGGACTTCCTTCAGACACTTTGCTTCCTGGTTGAGCCTTTGGACTTTGCTGGCCGGGATGACCCTGGCCCACCTGGATTGCAAAAGAGTGAGATGTCAAGAGTTGAATGGATTGACCCGTCCTGTAGGAAAGGAGAGGTTTGGGTGAACCTGGTCTCCCAAGAGAGCTGAAGATGGCCTGGCCTTCAAGCAAGGTGGGCCAAGGAGGGCATGAGCTTAGAGTTAATAATAATAATAATAAAGTTGGAAGGGACCTTGGAGGTCATCAAGTCCAACCCCCTGCTCAGGCAGGAAACCCTATACCATTTCGGACAAATGGCTGTCCAGTCTCTTCTTAAAGACTTCCAGTGTTGGAGCATTCACCGCTTCTGGAGGCAGGTTGTTCCACTGGTTAATTGTTCTAACTGTCAGGAAGTTTCTCCTTATTTCTAGGTTGCTTCTCTCCTTGGTTATTTTCCATCTGTTGCTTCTTGTCCTGCCTTCAGGCGCTTTGGGGAATAGCTTGACTCCCTCTTCTTTGGGGCAGCCCCCTGAGATACTGGAAGACTGCTATCATGTCCCCCCTGGTCCTTCTCTTCATTAAACTAGACCAGTGGTTCTCAACCTGTGGGTCGGGACCCCATTTGGGGTCGATCGACCATTTCACGGGGGTCGCCAAGCAAGGCTGTCCGCCATTTTTTTTGTTCGCCATTTTTTTTGTCCGCCATTTTTTCCCCCTTTTCCGGCGGGTGCCTTACCTCCCTTGGGCTGGGCCAGCTGGTGGTCGGCCTGCTCCCTCTCTGCCTCTTGCCAGCTACGCCTCAGCCGGCGCAGGGGGCGGAACCACGCATGCGTGGTGCTCCCGGGCAGGGAAAGTCCTCGACTTACGACCGGTTGGGTAGTCCTCGACTTACGACCGGTTTAGTCCTCGACTTACGACCGGTTGGGGGTCGCGGCATTAAAAAGGTTGAGAACCACTGAACTAGACATACCCAATTCCAGCAATCATTCCTTATATGTTTTAGCCTCCAGTCCCCTAATCATCTTTGTTGCTCTTCTCTGCACTCTTTCTAGAGTCTCAACGTCATTTTTACATTGCGATGACCAAAACTGGATGCAGTATTCCAAGTGTGGCCTTACCAAGGCCTTGTAAAGTGGTATTAATACTTCCCGGGATCTTGATTCTATCCCCCTGTTGATGCAGCCCAGCACTGTGTTGGCCTTTTTGGCAGCTGCAGCACACTGCTGGCTCCTATTTAAGTGATTGTCTACTAGGACTCCGAGGTCCCTTTCACAGTTACTACTATTGAGCAAGGTACCCTCTAAACTATACCTGAATCTTCTCCTGCTCCCTGCACAGAGATGGTTAATTCTGACATCTACGTCCTTCCATCTTGCTGTTTCCATGCACAGTTCTTGTTTCTTTGAAGGCGCCAACAGGCTAAAACTCAACAACATCACTTCTTGTAGCTGGACTGATTTTCCATCTTACTCTTCAACTCTTACTCTTCATGGCTCAAGAGAAATGCTGACAATCAGGCCTAGGGATCAGCTTATCCCTCCAAGAGCTTTGCTCATTACGATCATCAGAGTGTAGAAAAACCGGTCATTCCTTCTGGGAAAAGGGCTTTATTCATAGGAACTCTCCCAAAATATCCATCCTGTCCATTTTCGCCGAAGCTTGACAGAATTTCCGTCAAGGTTTTTAGTTCATCCCTTTAACAAGGAACTGATTTGGACTCTAGAATCCGTGAACTAATAAACGGAAAGCGACCAATCTCTCCCCCCACCACCTTTTTTTTCTAGGTACCCAATTCTTCTGTTAATTTTACAAAAGGAGGAAGGATTAAGAGAGAAGCTGTTTTTATTGCCTTTTTAATTTTTGACATTAGTCCACCAAAGAGAGAAAAGAAGGAGATTTTCCAAGGACCCAGTGGCTTCGATTCGGTCGTCCGTATATATATTTTTAATATAGACTCTATTTCATTAGTGCTTTTTAGAGCCTTTTATGGACTTTGCGTACCTAATTGAGAAGATTTCGAATGTTCCCTACCTCATCTCATTTGCCTGGCACACTGGCTTTCCTGACTGAATTTCGCTTTTATTTGCCTTTTACCATGCCGCCCCCCAACTAGGGGCATTAAGCAGGCTCAAGTCGCAACTGCGAAACATTTTAAATCCAAATTTCTTTTTCTGACAAAGAGTTCAAGAATTAAATCGGGAGACTAAGATGGCCATTTCTAGCTTGTTCTGCTTTCATCAGTTAGCCACTTGAGCCTGCTTAATGCCCCTAGTTGGGGGGCTGCATGGTAAAAGATATTGTAAAAAGTAAAACTGCAGTATAGCAGTTAAAAATGTCAAGGTGTTCTCAATCAGACCGGCCTGTCTGAAAAACTTCCTGTATATACTCCCTTGACTTGCTGGCAAAGAGGGGAGGAGAACCTGTGGCTTGGTGGTTAAATCACTGCCTAGTATGTGGACTGCCCAGGTTCGAATCCCATAAAGGGTATGGCTAACTGATGAAAGCAGAACAAGCTAGAAATGGCCATCTTAGTCTCCCGATTTAATTCTTTAACTCTTTGTCAGAAAAAGAAATTTGGATCTATCTATCTATCTATCTATCTATCTATCTATCTATCATCTATCTATCTATCTATCTATCTATCTATCTATCTATCTATCTATCATCTATCTATCTATCTATCTGGGGAAAGAAATCTGTGTGAATCACTCTCTCAGCACATGACGAGTCTTTGCAAACTCTTCAGCTCAGTCTTATTATTCCAACTTCTCTTTGGAATCGCTTGTCTTTGAGTCACTGGTGAATTATACCCTGATAAGCCCAGCTACACAAACACACACCTGTGCACGCGGGTGGCAAGAACGGATGACTGTCGGTTGCTATTGGACGCGCTTCCAACTCAGCTAGAATTTGCATCCAGCCGTCTCCCAAAAGACACTTAAGGGAGTGTGTGTGTGTGTGTGTGTGTGTGTGTGTGTGTGTGCGTGGGTGGCTATCAGCACACGTATGTCTTTTTAAAAGCCCAAAGGCTGTGATGGAGACCTGCTAAAAATGCACGCTCCATACACACACACACACACACACACACACACACACACACACAGCGAAAACAAAACAATGCGTTTCTGAGACCCTCCAGAAAAGGTACTTAGCCTCTCAAAAGGCTAATTAAATTATTCAGAAATAAAATCCAGTTTAAAGTTGTAATTGGCATAATTAAGGAATTTTAAACAGGCTACAAAATAAGGGCTGCATAATTCCATCGAGAGAAAGCTGCCAAAAAACAAAACAAAACAAAAAAAGCCAGTTTTGGCAGGAGCCCAGCTGATATATACATATTTTTTTTCTCCCCCTCTCTTTTCGATAGCTTTTGCAAGATTTAACAAATAATGGTGAGCATCCCAGATATTGTTTTATAACACCGAGCTGAGAGCCGAGATGCCTCTTTTAATTGCGCCCTAGATTTTATCTGCTGTAGGTTTCCTTGGCAATTTAAACATTGGACATTGCCTGAGTTTGGACTGGTTTTGATGAAAGTTTGTTGCTGCGGGTGTGAACGACTCAGCCCCGCTGATCCGTTTTGGTGAAACCAGATTGGATAAGCCAAAAAAATCTGCCTTTTGTCTCCAGGAGGGCGAGTATTCTTCCTTCCCAAACTGGGCAAAGGCTAAAGGATTTTTCCTAATCATGATAAGAATTCCCCCGTTGATAAATCTCGTAAATTTAAGTTCTTTGTCTTCAGAAACTCAACTTTGCGTCACGTGGAGGGGATTTGAGCATATGTTTTTAAGTTCAATGATGCCCCGTCGCGCTTGACTCCCAAAACTGAAAAAAGAAGTGACTTGCGGACCTTAAAAAGAAGGGAGATATTCAAGCAACGTCCTTTCATTCCAAAGAAGGGACAGTTTGGGTCAATCGGAGTGCAGCGTCCTTCCGAGGAACCGTCTGCTCAGAACTGAAGTTTGGTAGTTCACGGTGGCGTTTAACGCAATCCGACATCTTATGGTTAATTAGCGAGATTGAACGGCGATGCGGAAGAGGAGCGTGTAACTTTATCCATATTGCCAAGAAGGGGTGTCCTGGCAAATTATTTGGGTCTTCAGCCCAGTGTCTTGAAATCCACCATCCCTAATGCCGCTCGACTTACAACCTGTTGCAAATCTGTAGCTCGGGTGTAGGACGAGGGTGGAGATTCGGTCTCTGAGCTTCTGGGTTGGTTTCCAAATGTTTTGTTACCAGGTAACATCTTCAGTGGAGTTTAGGGCGGGGGTCCCCAACCTATGGTCTGCGGCCTGGTACCGGCTGTGCCCTATTGGCCACTGAGTCCTGGAAGTAGCTGGCGAGCCACCCTCGCTCGCGGTAGCACCATTTGTGCATGGACGGGGATGCTAGCACCACTGCCAGCATGACGCAGGGGCCAGCGGCCCATTTGCACATGTGCATGTGTGCCAACGTCCCGTTTGTGCATGCAGGTGGGCGCCAGTGCGCACGTGCCATGGGTGCGCATGGACTGCTTGCGCATATGCGCGCATGCTAGCGCCGCCGCCGTGCAGGTGCCTGTTTGTGCTCATTTCCCTGCTGCTCCCTTTCCTTCCGGGCCTCCAAGCTGGAAAGTTGGGAAACTGTGGTTTAGGGAATGTCAGTGTCAGTGTTCTTCTGTTTATAAAGGCTTCAGGTGTGGGTGTGTCAAGTGAGTGTCGTGTGAGGGGTCAGGTGTGAGTCATCAGGGAGAGGCTTGTGATTGTGAAGTTACATTAACCTACAATCAGCCTGCGAATCCCTCAGAATCCGAATCAACCACACAGCCAACCAGAGGCAGCACCGACCCTCAACCATCCCGCGCAATCCCCCACTTCCCACCAGCAGTTCCCCTCCCAATGACCCTGACCTGATGTAACCTCCCCATCACAAGACCTATCACAAGACCCTCACTCGACACACCCACACCTGAAACCCTTATAAACAGAAGAATACTGACACGGACACCCCCTAAACTCCGCTGAAGAGGTTACCCAGCCTGGTAATGCAACATTCGGAAAACAACCCACAAGCTTGGAGAATGAACCTCCACCCTTGTGTCTATGTTGTTTTGTTGGCAACAACGTGGAAAGGTTCTAGGGTTGTTTTGTCTGCTTCCCAGGAGAGACTATAGCCCTAACAGGGCTTGGGGGTTGCCCATCCAAGTATGAACCAGGCCAGATCTTACTTAGCTTCCAAGCCAGATGAGCTCTGCTAAGAGATGTGTAGGAGACCCATCACAAGCCTCTCCCTGATGACTCACACCTGACCCATCACAAGACCCTCACTTGACACACCCACAACTGAAGCCTTTATAAGCAGAAGAACACCGACATCCCTTAAACTCCGCTGAAAAGGTGTCCTAGCCTGGTAACGAAACGTTCGGAAACCAACCCACAAGCTCAGAGAACATTCCATTCCATAGTTTCTATTCTATATTCAATATTCTATATTTTATATTCCATTCTGTTCTATATTCTATTCTATTCTATTTCTTATTCTATTCTGTTCTATGTTCTATTTTATGTTCTATGTTCTATTCTATGTTCTATATTCTATATTTTATATTCTATATTCCAATATTCCATATATTCCATATTCTATTCTATTCTATTCTATTCTATTCTATTCTATTCTATTCCTTATTTCTATTCTATTCTATTCTATTCTATTCTAATTCTAATTCTAATTCTATTCTATTCTGTTCTATTCTATTCTGTTCTATTCTATTCTATTCTATTCTATTCTATTCTATTCCTTATTTCCATTCCATTCCATTCCATTCTCTATTCTATTCTATTCTATTCTATTCTATTCTATTCTATTCTATTCTATTCTATTCTATTCCTCATTCCATCCCATTCTATTTTATTCTATAACCTAGTCTGTGTTCTGTATTCTGTGTTCTCTGTTCTCTTTTCTCTGTTCTGTTCTGTTCTGCAGCTATGCCAACTGGCTCTCTTTGTCAAACTCCTGCCACTGTGTGCTTAGATAACGCTTCCAAACCACCCGCTGCAGCTCCTTCATTTCAGCACTAAGACTTACCGAAGTCTGTTTGGAGCAGCCTCTGATTTTGGACCTAGGCACCGGAGCTGGCCTTGTGGCAGAGATAGCTACGCTGCTTCTCCAGTTGTTCAGGGGATGAAAGCAGGCAGCAGCTGGAACCCTCAATGGTGGCTACCTCTGCCCATCTTCCCGGAGAAGGCCTTGATTTCTGAGTTTAGCTAAACAAGCTGGACTAATCCTCCCTGTCTGGGGGCGTCCACTGTCCAAATACGCAGCCGGGCCCTGCGGCAAAAAAATCCCCGGTCCTGCAGAAATGAAACCTGGGACTTGCCGTGTGTCCCCTGCCTGCTTAGCAGAGGCCTTTTCCTCTCCCCTTTTTGGGGGGGCTTCGGAGAGACCGGGGTGGGTGGGTGGGTGGGTGAGTGGCTGGAGGGAAGCAGGATTTGCATAAAGCTCTTTGAAACAGGAACTTTTTTTGCCATTTTTGCCCACAATGAAAAACCTATAGGAGAATCCTTGAATGACCTACAAGGGGGGGCATGGAAAAGGGGAGGGGGATGAAAGGGCCTTAGCACAGCCAAAAGGTGGGGGGCTGGGGGAGGAGAGGGAAAGAGGGAGGGGAAGGGGGGCTGTGCTGCATTGTCTAACATCTGCTCTCCTTGTTAGTTTTGTTCTTGGCAATTCTGTGTGGACTTTGGAGAAGAGGGACCCTCTAATCTTCCTTCTGAATATTTATGCAAGGGGGGGGGGAGAGAGCCATTAAGCTGTCCTTCACATCCTCTTCCCCCCCCACCTCACTTCCAATTCCCCCCTCCCCTTCCAATGTCATGCTTCCCAAGGAGGGCAATTTTTCCCAAAAGCTTAAATAAAAACGTTTGGGGATTTTGTATGAAACAATTTGCTTTTATTGGGCGGTTTAGAGTGAGGAGGACTCTCTTTTTGCTGGTTGGGGGGGGGAGGGGGTTGATAAGTTGAGTTTATATATATACACGAAAACATATATATATATTTATACGAAAACATATATATATCCCCTTCTAAGGGAGGGAGGTTACTGATTAAAACTGTGGCGTTCAGTGTGACAAGGATGAAGGATTATCCAAAAATGTTGGTTTAACTATAGAGCACCAGTGGTTTCTATTCTATTCCTAATAGAAACCAATGGAACTCTATAGTTAAACCAACATTGGTTTAACCAATGGTAGTTCAGTAGTTTAGTGTCTTCTAAAACTATATCTTAATTGTCTTTTCATGTAGCTAGAAAAATCTGCATCCCAAAATGCAGCCTTCTCTATTGCTTTTTTTTTTTTAAACACCAGATGAAAAATGCTAGGGAGGTGAACTTGAACTCAGCTCTTTAGGTGCAAGACAAGCGGTCCTCAACTGGGACCGGAATTTCCATTGTAAACCATGATGAGAGGTATATATATATATATATGCTTTTTGAACACCCTGTCGGCCCAAATATGGGGGAGAGAAGTCTTTTGCCTGTATCAGTTCAATCCAGAGCCATCCACAGGCAGCAGTCGCTTAACTGCGACATCATATGTGTTTTTCAAAATTTGGATTGCTAACAAAGAATTAAGGGAGTACTGGGATAGCTATTTCTAACCTTATTAGGTTTTCATCAGCCAGACATACCCTTGCTGAGATTCGAACCTGGGCTGTCTGCATGTTAAGCAGAAGTGTTGCCCCTA
>NW_015388622.1:77609-84459 GCF_001527695.2 Protobothrops mucrosquamatus
GCTGTGCAAGAAGGGGATGCTTGTCAATTCTCTGTTGCAGGAAAAACAACCAAGTCTTGCGGCAGTTACAAAGGCCAACGGGTTAATTGTGGCATATGTTTTCGCCTTCAGGATGTTGCCAAGCGTTGCCGCTGTTTTGCTAATTCTTTCGGGTGGCATGACACAAGGAAAGCTAGCCTGCTTTTCAGAATGGGTTTGGGTGATATATACACGCAGAGAGAGAGAGAGAGAGAGAGAGAGAGAGAGAGAGAGAGAGAGAGAGAGAGAGAGAGAGAGAAAGGAGAGAAGGAGAGAGAGAAAAAGAGAAAGAGAGAAAGGAGAGAGAGAAAAGTGGAGAGAGAGAAAGAGAAAGGGAAGCAGAAAGGGAAAGAGAGAAAGGGAGAGACAGAGAAAAGAGAGAAAGAGGAGAGAAAGGGAGAGAGGAGGAGAGAGAGAGACAGAAAGGGAGAGAAAGAGAGAAGGATAGAGAAAGAAGGGGAGAGAGAAAGGAGAGAAAGAAGGCAAGAGAAAAAGAGAAAGAGGGAGAGAGAGAAAGAGAAAGAAGGAGAGAAGGAGAGAGAAAAAAGTGGAGAGAGAAAGAAAGGGAAGGAGAGAGAAAGGGAAATGGAGAGACAGAGAAGAGAGAGAGAAAGAGGAGAGGAAGAGATAGACAAAGAAAGGGGGAGAGGAAGAGAAAGAGAAAGGGAAGGAGAAAGAAAGAGAAAGGGAGAGAGGGGAAGAGAGGGAGAGAGGGAGAGAGAAAGAGAAGGAGAGAGAAAGGGAGAAAAAAGTGGAGAGAGAAAGAGAAAGGGAAGGAGAGAGAAAGGGAAAGGGAGAGACAGAAAGGGAGAGACAGAGAGAAAAGAGAGAGAAAGGAGAGGGAAAGGAAGAGAGACAGAAAGAAAGGAGGGGGAGAGAGAGAAAGAGAGCGAGAAAGGGAAGGAGAAAGAAAAGGAAAGAGAGAGGAAAAGAGAGGGAGAGAGAAAGAGAAGGAGAGAGAGGAAGAGAGAGAGTGGGGAGAGAAAGAAAGGGAAGGAGAAAGAAAGGGAAAGAGGAAGGGAGAGGAAGGGAGAAAGGGAGAGAGAAGGAGAGAGAAAAAGGAGGGAGAGAGGAAGAGAGAGAGAGAGAGAAAACGGAGGGAGAGAGGAAGAGAGAGAGAGAGAGAGAGAAAAAAAAGATGGAGGGAGAGAGGAAGAGAGAGAAAGAGAGAGAGAGAATGTGTGTGTGTTAGCATGTTGCTTTTTATGTTTCCCGGCCACAATGCTGGAGAAGGAGGGCCGGGCAGATCTCTGGCGGCCCTTTTCTTTGCCAATCCAGCATGGATTTCTAAGGCCGCATCTGCCAGCCCTGGGTCCCAGGAGGAGGGCCACCGAGCGCTGAATTCAAGGCAGAGCCATTATTTCTGCTTTGGCTTGTGTTGGATCGGAGATGAAACCTCAGGGAGATGGGAGGCTTTCCGCTGAGTAATGCCCAAGCAAGATTGAAAGGACCGGCGGCCTTAGGGGGTAGATTTCAAGGCACGGGCCCAATTAAATTTGAAAATTCAAGGATTGTCACAACTGGTAATGAACAAGACTTCTACACACACACACGCACGTACACGCACATACACACAGACAAAACACGCACACAGGCAGCAGCTCCAACCGGGAACGGCTAAAGTTGTCCATCTGTGTACCCTTTGAGAACTGCATTTTAAAAACTCGAAATATTGTCAAGCTTGTTGGGGGGGGGAATTCTTCCTAGGACCGGCTGGATTACAGGTAATCCTTTGACTTACGGCCGCCAATGAGCCCAGAATTTACGTCGCTCAGCGAGAAATTTTTTAAGCGAGCTTTGCCCCACGTTGCAATCTTGCTTGCCACGTTCGTTAAGCAAATCGCGCGCCTGAAGTTGTTAAATGAGCAACGTGGTCGTTAAGCTTCCCCCTTGGCCTTGCTTGTCGCAAAAGGGGGTCACATGACCCCGGGATACTGCCGCCGTTCGTAAATAGGAGTCCGTCGCCAAGTATCCGAATGTAAATCACGTGGCCGTGGGGACGGGACAGTGGTCGTAAGGGTGAAAAAGGGTCATAAGTCACTTTTTGTTAAGGAAGAAGGAGCTAGTGAGTAAACTGGAAGCAAACGGGAAATGAAGTGACTGTAAACCCCCCAGAAGGTTTATGGTCTAACACAGAAGCCCCCAACCTTTGGGCCACAAGGGACCGGTTCCATGGAGAGAGGTTTTTCCACTTGGATGGGCTTTGCTTGTTTGTGCGGACCAGTTGCTGGCATGCCATGGACCGGTAGTAGTCCACGGCCCGGAGGTTGGGGACCCCTGGTCTAACAGAATGAGAGAAGGGATAGGAAATAAAGAGGGCATTACATGGTAGGAGAACCAAGATTTTAGCTTCTTTTTATCTATCTATCTATCTGTCTGTCTGTCTGTCTGTCTGTCTATCTGTCTATCTATATAACTATATTTATATGCTGTCTATCTATCTATCTATATCTCTGTTTATCTATCTATCCATCTATATATTTATATGATCTATATCTATCTATCTATCTATCTATCTATCTATCTATATTTATATGATCTATATATCTATCTCTATCTATATCTCTTTATATCTCTATCTATCTCTATATATCTATCTCTATCTATCTCTATCTCTATCTATATATCTATAATTAAAAAATATATAATTACCAATCATTAGTGCTTAATAAACAACATGTTGTCTGGGTTCACATATTTAACTTAATAATAATACATTTTCCATTTTCACTCTCTATTCCGTTTTTCTAGCCATTGGTAAAAAGTGTCCCATGTTTGGAAATATACTGTATCTTCTTTTCCTTTCATTTTCAGTGTAAGCCTATCCATTTCCGCACAGTCCAAAATTTTCTTAATTAGGTCTNCTTAATAAACAACATGTTGTCTGGGTTCACATATTTAACTTAATAATAATACATTTTCCATTTTCACTCTCTATTCCGTTTTTCTAGCCATTGGTAAAAAGTGTCCCATGTTTGGAAATATACTGTATCTTCTTTTCCTTTCATTTTCAGTGTAAGCCTATCCATTTCCGCACAGTCCAAAATTTTCTTAATTAGGTCTCCTTCAGCTGGCGTTTCTTCATTTTTCCAATGCTGTGCAAATGTAGTTCTCGCTGCTGTTAGTACATGTAATATTAAATAGACACGTACTTTATCAGAGTTTTTGGAGGTTAGACCTAAAAGAAGTAGTTCCGGCCTAAAATCTACATGTTTCCTTAACATTTTCTTTAACCACGTATGTATTTTCGACCAGAATCTAAAGCAAGATTTTAGCTTCTTATTGGTTCCCCCATTCTTAACACACTGGAGTTTTCAACAATGGTTGGAAGCTGATCAAGGAGAGAAGCAACCTGGAATTAAGGAGAAACTTCCTGACATTGAGGACAATCAACCAGTGCAACAGCTTGCCACCAGAAATTGTCGGCGCTCCATTGCTGGAAGTTTTTAAAAGTTTTTAAAAAGAGACTGAGATGGTATAGGTCAGGATCTCTTGCTTGAGCAGCGGGCTGGACTAGAAGACCTCCAAGGTCCCTTCCAGCTCTATTCTATATTCTATATTCTATATTCTATATTCTATATTCTATATTCTATATTCTATTCTATTCTATTCTATTCTATTCTATTCTATTCTATTCTATTCTATATTCCTTTCCTTTCCATTCCATTCCAATTATTCTATTCTGTTCTATTCTATTCTATTCTATTCTATTCTATTCTATTCTATTCTATTCTTCACAGCCATAATTGATCTACCCTACCTGAAGACCAAATCTGCAGGTCTTCTCTTGAGAAAGAATTGGCCCGTTTCTCATTGACGTGATCAAGGTCTCTCCCCTTTCCTTTCTCCATTCAAAGATGTCCATGTAGAAGACGGTTGAGCCTTCTTCTCAAGAACTTTCGCTCTTGACTCGGCTTCCTAGTCACATCTGACGTTTCCTGCTTGGCTAAGCCATGGGTAGGCAACCTTGGCTCTTTTATGACTCGTGGACTTCAACTCCCAGAATTCCTGAGCCAGCCATGCTGAGGGGACAGGGAGAGGTTTCCAAGCTGAGCCATGCTGGCTCAGGAATTCTGGGAGCTGAAGTCCATGAGTCACAAAAGAGCCAAGGTTGCCTACTCCTGGGCTAGGCGAACATCTCCCCTTCTCCTAATCTTGAGGTGCACCATCAAGCTAGAATCGTGAAGAGCGGAGTTGTTTTGTGAACCTTTCTTCCCCGTTGAGCTTCAGTCTCCTCTCTCTGTTGCTCGGTGTGTGTGTGTATGTGTGTGTGTGTGTGTGTGTGTGTCCCCCAAGGGAGCAGCCTTTCTGTCGCTGCGGCTCATTTATTTTGAAAACTTTGGTGCCGAAACCCAGCCCAATCGATGTCTCCAATCCGTTGTCCGCAGGATCGATGGGAAGGGATTTCAGAAGACCCACCTGGGATTCGAATGTCAGCGGTGTTTTGATTATGAAAAGAAGGGGAACCAGAGAAGGGGCAGCGGGCGGGGTGGGGTGGGTGGGGGGACAGGCTTAGAACCAGGTGGCAAATATCTTGAGGGCCAGGGGTGAGACGGTAGGGCTGGGTCCTGGGGGAGAGCGTCTCCCGCTTTGTGCTTCAAGGGCAGTGACTTGCCCGGTGTGGATTTTTCTTTCCCTGTCTCGCGTCACCTCCGGAGCTCATTAAAATGTTAAGCGTGAAACCCCGTGTAAAAATAAATAAAAAAATTAAAAAGCATACACTTGGCGTTGGGCTAGATTCGAGCAAACGCAAGTTGTTCAACCGAGGAAAAACAGCCATTTGCTGACCAGGGATGTGAAATGATAACGCAGGAGGAGCGATGCTGCTCAGTTGAAACTCATCGAGGAGAAAAAGCAGCCGAGAATGAAGGAGAAATCTCCTGACAGTGAGGACAGTTAGCCGGTGGAACAACCTGCCTCCAGAAGCTGCGGGTGCTCCATCCCTGGAGGTTTTTAAGAAGAGATTGGACAGCCATCCAATCTGAAATGGTCTAGGTCAGGGGTGGGCAACCTAGGCTCTTTTATGACTCGTGGACTTCAATTCCCAGAATTCCTGAGCCAGCATGGCTCAGCTTGGAAACCTCTCCCTTTCTCCTCAGCATGGTTGGCTCAGGAATTCTGGGAGTTGAAGTCCACGAGTCATAAAAGAGCCAAGGTTCCCCACCCCTGATCTAGATCATGATTTGATGAGTTTAGATCAGGGGTAGGCAACCTTGGCTCTTTTATGACTGGTGGACTTCAACTCCCAGAATTCCTGAGCCAGCACGGCTCAGCTTGGAAACCTCTCCCTTTCCCCTCAGCGTGGCTGGCTCAGGAATTCTGGGAGTTGAAGTCCACGAGTCATAAAAGAGCCAAGGTTGCTTACTCCTAATCTAAACTCATCAAATCATGATCTAGATCAGGGGTGGGGAACCTTGGCTCTTTTATGATTCGTGGACTTCAACTCCCAGAATTCCTGAGCCAGCATGGCTCAGCTTGGAAACCTCTCCCTTTCCCCTCAGCATGGCTGGCTCGGGAATTCTGGGAGTTGAAGTCCACGAGTCATAAAAGAGCCAAGGTTGCCTACCCCTGGTCTAGGATAGGAGACCCTACACCATTTCTGACAGATGACAGTCCAGTCTCTTCTTGAAAGCTTCTGGTGGTGAAGCTCCCACAACTTCTGAAGGCAACTCCTGTTCCACTGGTTGATTGTTCTCACTGTCAGGAGATTTCTTCTTATTTCCAGGTTGAATCTCTCCTTGATCAGTTTCCATCCGTTGCTTCTTGTCCTGCCTTCAGAAAGTGCTTTGGAGAATAGCTTGACTCCCTCTTCTTTGGGGCAGCCCCTGAGATATTGGAAGACTGCTATCATGTCTCCCCTGTCCTTCTCTTCGTTAAACTCGACGTATCCAATTCCAGCAACTGTTCCTTGTATGTTTTAGCCTCCAATCCCCTGATCATCTTTGTTGCTCTTCTCTGCACTCTTTCTAGAGTCTCAACGTCTTTTTTATAATGTGGAGACCAAATGCCGGGGTAATAGATTTGGTTTTACTGGATTCTATGCATTTTGCAAGCAGCAGTAAGCAAATTCTTTAACTCTTCTGCTGTCTAAATCCGCCTCTTGTTTTCCTAAAGAGGAATTATGAACCCTGCAAGGGCCAATTTTCTTAGGAAAGGCGTCCCTTTCCCCTTTCTCCTCCACCCTTTTCTTGTTTTAAATATTTCGTTAAAGCCCAGGTCCTTTAGCATGGCCAGTTCTTCCCCCCCTCCCCTTTGCCTCTGGTCATCTGAGGGGGAGCATGTGACTTTGCAAGCGTGCAGGAATGGGTCAGACCCGACTGAATGGTTTGGGGTGGGCGGGTTGGCCAAGAGCGTCAATATGTTTTCAGCTCCATTAAATGGACAATTAGATTGATGTGGCTTGTTGTTAAATAATGGAAGTGGATTTAAAAATAAATGAAGCATGCAGCATCCATTCCATGAGCACATAATGTATTATTACTGGTCTGGAAAGGGCTCTGTCTTATGTAAATCGATGTGTAATTTTAGCAAGTGTGCTAAGGTTGGTTTTGGGAAGGAAGGAAGGAAGGAAGGAAGGAAGGAAGGGGAAGGGAAGAAGGGAGAGGGGGAGGAAGTAGGAAAGGGAGGGGGGAGGAAAAGAAGGGAAGGAAGGGAAGAGAGAGGGAGGAAGGGAAGGAAGGGAGGAAGCGAGGGACAGGGGGAGAAGAGAGGGAAGGAAAGAAGACAAGTAGGAAGGAGGGAGGGGGGAAAAGAAGGGAAGGAAAGAGGGAGGGAAGGAAGGAAGAAATGGAGGGAGAGAGGAAAAAGTGGATGGATGGAACAGGGAGGGAGG
>NW_015388622.1:85449-88922 GCF_001527695.2 Protobothrops mucrosquamatus
AGGAGGGAGGAGGAAGAGGAATAGTGGAAAGGTAGGAGGAGGAGAGAGGGGGAAGAAGAGGAGAATAGAGATGGAGGAGGAAGAGGAGGAGGACGAAGAGGAAGGAATAGTGGAAAGGGAGAAGGAGGAGGAGGAAGAGGAGGGAGGGAGGAGGAGGAAGAAGAGAAGAATAGAGATGGAGGAGGAAGAGGGGAGGGGGAGGAGGGAGGAGGAAGAAGATTAGTGGAAAGGGAGGAGGGGGAGGAAGAGGAGGAGGAGGAGGGGGAGAAGGATCAGGCCAAAGATCCAGCTGGTTGGTCCTGGTGGCCTCGCTGTTCTCCATCTGGCGGGGTCGGAGAGCCTCCCCGGAGGCAAGAGTTAGCACGAGGCCATCATCCCCGTCGCCCCCTCCTTCCCAGGGCCGCCGCGGGGGGCTCCTGCTGCTTGCCCATGTGTGAATCTTGATTAATTTTTCATTTTTAATGAAGTTTGATCATGTTTGTTCTTTCCCATGATTGACTGGCGGGCTCTTCTGGTGTGTAATTGATAAAGCATATTTCTCTTCATCTGTCTCCGGTTTCCGTGGGTCTTTCCCGTGGTTAACATTAGATTTATTGGTCCCTTTAGATGATTAAATTATCTCTCTTCTTCTCCTCCTCCCCCCCCTCTTCCCTTCTCTTCTCCCCGCAGGAAATTCTGCCCACGGTGGCCCGGTTCTGCTTCCCTTTCTACGTGGACAGGTAAGGCTGAGTTCCTAAACATTATCAGAAAGGGGGAAAAAAATAAATAAATACGACGTAAATAAAATTGGGCCGGCTGATAAAGAGTGTGCCGTCCTTAAGCTTCTTCCTAAACCTGTTTTTAAAATAGTGCCTTTTCTTTTTTTCCTAAGGATCTTTAGTGGAGTGTTTTGTTTTTTTTAAAAAAAAAGTTTTAATCGATTACTTTATGCACAAAAACGGAAGGATCCTTTGATCCCCACCGTGGACGAAGGGCTGCAAAAATGGATGGGAGTTAGCAGAGAGGGCTAAACTGACTGCTTTGATTAAAAAACAGAACACAATCACTTTTCGTAGCTACTTGGAAACCACTTCTGGACTTTGTGCTTGAGGTGGGGAAAAGAAATGAAATTTTGATTTGGGGTTTTACCGACTAGATAGGTTTGTTGTGAAAGAAGTGGCTAGTTTATACTATTATGGAAAAGTAAAAAGTTGAGGTTTGACGTCATTATCTTATTCTGCACCAAGGAGAAGTCAGAAGTTAATTGGCCTTCTCTACCCCCTTTCCTCCCCTATCTTTTCTACTATTTCCTTTTAGCATTTTTTATTTTATATTATAAATGAATTAAAAAAAATGTTTTAATCGTAATCATGAACCAGCCACAGCCAGGTCAGAAGCTTCTGTCAGATCCACCACGATTTTCCATGAAGTTGTCTTCGAACGTTATTTACATTCTGCTGTTAACATCGTGTAGTTTTTAAAACTGCGGGGTGTTGCTGTTGTTGTTTTGTGAGTAATTCTGCAAATCAGGCGAATTGCAATGAATTTATAGAGCTTTGAATTTGCTCCTTGAGAACATCATTGCCCAAACTGGGATATGTGTGTGTGTGTGTGTGTGTGTGTGTGTGTGTGATTTCCGGCAACCCTCAACAATGTTGTTTCTTATCTGTCTTCCTTCTTGTCAATCACGCTTTGCCTTCTCTTCGTTATTGTGTGACATTGATATCCTGCTGCAAAAGCTTATGTCAAAATCTGTGTGGGTCGCTGCCGGCACTGGGGTTAAGTGTCAGTATGGGGGCAGGGAGAGTCAATAAGAGGGAGACAAGGTGGAATAAATAAATGTTCCTGCTCAGGTGTTTCCTCTTCAATGGAAGGGAATAGAAGGGAAGGGAAGGGGAGGGGAGGGGAGGGGAGGAGAGGAGAGGAGAGGAGGGAAGAGAGAGGAGAGGAGGGAAGAGAAGAGAGGAGAAGAGAAGAGAAGAGAAGAGGAGGAGAGGGGAAGGGAAGAGAATAGAGAAGAAAGGAGAGGAGGGAAGGGAAGAGAGGAGAGAGGAGAGGAGGGAAGAGAATAGGAGAAGAGAAGAGAGAAGGGGAAGGGGAAGAGAGAGGAGAGGAGAGGAGAAGGGAAGAGAGGGGAGAGGGGAGGAGGGAAGAGAATAGAAAGAAGAAGAGAAGGGGAAGGGGAAGAGAGAGGAGAGAAGGGAAGGGAAGAGAGGAAGGAAGGGAAGGGAAGAGGGGAGAGGAGAGGAGGGAAGAGAAGAGAAGAGAAGAAAGGAAAGAAGAGGGAAGGGAAGGGAAGAGAGAGGAGAGGAGAGGAGAGGAGAAGGGAAGAGAGGGGAGAGGGGAGGAGGGAAGAGAA
Organism: Protobothrops mucrosquamatus; assembly: GCF_001527695.2. NCBI lineage: Eukaryota > Metazoa > Chordata > Lepidosauria > Squamata > Viperidae > Protobothrops > Protobothrops mucrosquamatus. The sequence continues at coordinate 87,788 of NW_015388622.1, forward strand.
TAGAAGGAAGAAGAGAAGGGGAAGGGGAAGAGAGAGGAGAGAAGGGAAGAGAGGAAGGAAGGGAAGGGAAGAGGGGAGAGGAGAGGAGGGAAGAGAATAGAAAGAAGGAGAAGAGAAGAGAAGGGTAAGAGAGAGGAGAGGAGAAGGGAAGAGAGGAGGGGAGGGAAGGGAAGGGAAGGAAGAGGGGAGGAAGGGAGAGGAGGGAAGAAAGAAGAGAAGAGGGAAGGGGAAGAGAGAGGAGAGGAGAGGAGAAGGGAAGAGAGGGGAGAGGGGAGGAGGGAAGAGAATAGAAGAAAGGAGAAGAGAAGAGAGAAGGGGAAGGGGAAGAGAGAGGAGAGGAGAAGAGAGGAGGGGAGGGAAGGGAAGAGAGGGGAGAGGAGAGGAGGGAAGAGAAGAGAAGAGAAGAAAGGAAAGAAGAGGGAAGGGAAGGGAAGAGAGAGGAGAGGAGAGGAGAAGAATGGAATGGAACGGAGTAGAACAGAACAGTTCATTTGGCCAAGTGGGGTTAAACACACAAGGAATTTGTCTCCGGTGCAGAAACTCTCAGTGTACATGCAAAGCAATAGAGTAATACTACTACTACTACAACAACAACAACTACTACTACTACTACTACTACTACTAATAACAACAACAACAACAACAACAACAACAATAACAATAACAATAATAATAATAATAATAATAATAATAATAATAATAATAATAATAATAATACCACCAATAAGAGGGGGTAGTAAAGAAGCATTGCCTTGTGGTCTCTCTTCTCTGGGGTGGCCCAGTTCAAATTTCTGTTATCTTGCCTTTGGCCTCTTCTCTCCAAAACCCAGGAGAAGTGAGGGCCGTGAGATCCCACGCTCCACTAAAATGGCAGGCACCCAGATGTCCATCGTGTCTCCAAGAGCCCTTTCTTGAAAGCGGTGGTGAGACCAAGCAGCTTCTCACCAGAGGTCCATATTTGGAAGACGGCCTCAGGTGCCTTGACCCCTCCTCCAACCCACTCGATCTTAAAACTGAAGTCCTTTAGCTTCTAATAGAGGTCGCCCCGGGCAGGGAGTTGAAGGCCCCTGGAGCCCACCACACCTTGAAGAAGTGGCAGGCTCAGATGCCAGGGATGGGAGACCCTTCTGAAATG
>NW_015388623.1:0-4422 GCF_001527695.2 Protobothrops mucrosquamatus
GCATGATACCGTGGTCCACCGTATCAAAAGCCGCTGAGAGGTCCAAAAGAACTAGGACAGAGGAACAACCCCTGTCCCGGGCCCTCCAGAGATCATTCACCAATGTGACCAATGCCGTTTCCGTGCTGTATCCCGGCCTGAAGCCCGACTGGAGCGGGTCTAGATAGACCGTTTCCTCCAGGTGTCGGGGGAGCTGCCATGTTGATGGATCATGTGGGTGTTTCTCAAACCTGGCCATTTTAAAAGCCTGTGTGGACTTCATCTCCCAGAATTCCCTCGCAAGCCAGCTGGATTCTGGGGATTGAAGGCCACAGATGCCTTAAAGGGGCCAAATTTGTGATTTTTACACAAAGTCGTTACAATTTAATGAATGTGTGAGCCTATTGTCACTTATTAGTTTTAACCCTAATTTGTTCCCTCTTTGGAGATTAAGGCTACAATGAAAAGGAAATAGACAGTAGAAGCCTAGAGCTGAAAGGGACCCTGTCTCAGTATGTATCTATGCAACTATGTATCTTTTTATGTATCTATCTAGCAAGGGGGACCCTCCATATCCCATTCCCATTGTTTTGGGAAGTAAGAGGCCCCTTGGCTCATGATATCAGCTGCCCCCCCCCCCCCGTGAACTCATAAATAATGCTGTGATGCCGCCCCTGAGGGCAGATATATAAAGGCAAACGTGAGGACAGGAAATCTGAGGTGAATTGAGGCAAGGAGAGGAGAGGAGGTGAGTTGTGTTATGTTCACTTGAGTTGACGAGCGGAGAGTGAAGAGGACGAGATCGGAGGAGCCAAGGAGAGGAGAGTGGTGTAGAGTGGACGAGATTGGAGGCAATCGGAATGGAGTTAAGGAGATTTGAGGAGAGGAGAGGAGGCTAACGAGATTTTTTATGAGTGTGGAAATCCAGGAAGTGAAGAGAAGAAGTTCTTTATTCATGGGTGGGGTTTTTTCCCTTCCTGAGGCAGAGGAGAGGGTCCCTGGTTCCTAAGGAAAGCAATTCAATAGCTGTGCTGGCTCTGCAGTCTGAGCTGCTTCTGCCAACGCTGCTTCTGTCGACTTCTTTGCCCTGAGCAGACCTGGGCAACATTTCCAATTATGATATATATATATATATATAATGTCAACACTGGTGTGCTAGTCTCTGTTCTGTTATTTCTGATTCTGGATGTTCTTTCCAGGACTTGAGCCTTCCTTTCAAATATCCCCTTCTTGTGGGATTTGATCTGTATTAACGGATCATTATTTTTGTGTTTTCAGTGTCTGTATATTTGCACGGGGTAAACCCCTTTCCTTACGGCAGTTCTGCAGCTTCTGGCACTGGTTGCTCAGCCCAGAGTCCAGTTTTCACCAGATGTCCAGGAACTCCAGCATGGTCCTTGCTGACTTGGGAGACGACAGAGCCGATATGGGTTTCTGTAATTGACATCCGATGATCCGGGAGAGACACTCAAAGAGAACCCAAATCCTCTCCCTTCAACTAGGACCTTCTTTCTTTTCTTTCTTCTTTTGGACAAGTCTTTGGTCCGCTCACTTCTTGCAGCCTCCAAGTTGACCACTGAGTGCAGCCACCTCTGTATGTCGGCCCCATCCCTGGAATCCATCTAAGAATAACAACAATAATATATCTTTAAAGGGGAAAAATAAAGAAAAACTGACAACCAAATTGGTTCAAACACTTAACAACCATCATATCGTTGAGCAAGGAAGGACATCTGACCTCTTCCTTCTTCCATCTATGACCGTGATGTTGGGATTGATGATGGTGGTATGTAGGGGTCAACCTGGATTTGGGCCGCCTCCACGTCTTCTGGCGACACTTGGGCACACCTTTTTCTGGGGATTGAAGAAGAAATAAAGAATAAAATATAACAGACTGGTACATTATTTTCTTAACAACAATAATAAGCTTATTCTTAATGTGGCTCCATCACTGGTGGTTTTCAAGAAAAGATTGGAAAACCATTAGTCCAGGATGAGATAAGGACTCCTTAGGCAGGGGGTTGGACTAGAAGACCTCCAAGGTCCCTCCCAGCCCTATGAGATTCTATGCTTACTCCTGTTAGTTCTACCAACATTGGGGGGGGGGGGTTCAGTGCCCTGGGGCTCCCCAGGTTGTGATCAGGAGCAACTTTCTTGCACTGGTGGAGAAAAACGCAGAGGCCCACCAACACATAGACCCCAAAGATGAACAAAGTTGTTTTAAAGGGGTCCCCAAGGAAGTTTGGTGGGCCGTCACTGGATGGCCGCACCAGCTCATGTCTCTTCCATGTGTGAAAGGGAAAAGGGGTGGAGGAAGAAGAGGAAATTTCTGGTTTTAGTGCCTGGTGGTTCCCTTCCAAGACTAACCGTCCCAAGGTCAAACCCCCAAGCAAGAAAAAAATACCCAAGACAAGAAACCACTCACCTACACAACCGTAGGTACGTAACTTCTATGTAACTGTCTAACTTATTGTTTAACTAACTAACTGTCTAACTGTTTAACTGTCGATCTAACTATATAACTATCTCTCTCTCTACTGCTCTCTACCTCTCTCTACCGCTCTCTACCTCTCTCTACTGCTCTCTGCCTCTCTCTACCACTCTCTATCTCTCTCTACTGCTCTCTACCGCTCTCTACCTCTCTCTACTGCTCTCTGCCTCTCTCTACCACTATCTCTCTCTACTGCTCTCTACCTCTCTCTACCGCTCTCTACCTCTCTACTGCTCTCTACCACTCTCTACCGCTCTCTACCACTCTTTGCCGCTCTCTACCACTCTCTGCCGCTCTCTACCCCTCTCTGCCACTCTCTACTGCTCTCTGCCTCTCTCTACTGTTCTCTGCCTCTCTCTACCACTCTCTATCTCTCTCTACCTCTCTACTGCTCTCTACCTCTCTACTGCTGTCTACCGCTCTCTGCCGCTCTCTGCCTCTCTCTGCCACTCTCTATCTCCTCTCTGACCCTCAACAAAGACCTGATCCACTCAAGCTTTTATAGGCTGCATGGCCCCACCCATCAACGGAAAAGAGTTCCAACAGAATCAAGGTAACAAGGTAACCTGAAGAGGTCACACAACACTTCTCCCTCCACTCGACACTTGACCCCTCCCTGTTTTGGAATCCCCCCCTTTCAGCTCAGAAGGGAAGGTTAAACCTTTCGTGGATGTCAGAATCCAATTATATTTCATCTCTAGTTATCGACTATGGAAAACCCCATTTCTGCCCTCTCTGGATTCTGTCATACTACGAAGGGGAAGGGGAATGAGCAGAGGGGTTTTATGGCTCTCACTTCCTTACAACTTCAAAGGGACTGAATGTGGATATCAGGACCACAAACCTCAGTGGTCAATGTGGACTGACCATAACAATAGGGCCCATCAGCTTTCATCTACTCTCTGAAGTCTCCCGCCGGCCATGAGGAAAAAGGGGGTGGAAATGTAATGCCTGGGATTGTCACTGGAAGGACGGTGGGGTGGGGGAGCTGCTTGGGAACACTTAAAACCTTGAATGTTAGAGGTGCCCCTCAGGTCCTGTCTAGAATGCCTGCAACCATTTTCTCTTAATAAAGATGCCTGTTGCAAGAAATATTCCAAGAGTTCTGTTTTCTTAAGATGTAGAGTGGGGTGGATCCTTACATTAGACAGAACCTGCAGAATTAGTCCACCTGGAAGGGAGAACCTTGCCGGGGGACTTTGCAAAAATTACCATGTCAGACGACAGAGCAGGGAAGGGAGAAAACTCCCTGGAAAGGGAGCCACTGTCCCGACTGAAAACCTGCCAGATGTCGGGATCTGAGAGGTCAGACTCCTCAGGAGAAGAGGTGGTGGAGACACATAACCAAAAACCTCGGTGGTCAATGGGCATTGGAAAGAAAGGCAAATGGGAAAAGAAATCAAGAAAGGTGACCCTGAGACGGGGGGCCAACCAACCAGAATGGAAGCAGGAGATGGGAAAATCTCTGCACGCAAGTGAAGTGGAAGGGAGCTGGGCACCATATTCGGGCTGGATCCTAGAGAAAGCTATCGACCTGATGAAGAGAACCCTCAGCTGCCTAGGAGAGGAGAATTCTGAGCCCTATGCCCGCCCCAGCTCCTGGAGTTGCAAAGGGAGAGACACCAAGGGGGAAGTGGAACCTGCAGCCCCGGAGACGTCTGCTGATCCAGTAGTCCCCACTCCCCGCCGACCCGCAGATGGCAATCTGGATGGAAGACACTACTACTGACAACGAAGGCACCGATCCATTCAAAGGATGTGGACAGGGTCTTGGGAGGGCTGAATGCAACCACATGTTTGTTGGATCCGTGCCCCTCCTGGCTGGTACTGGCAGCTCGGGGGGGTACACGAGCCTGGCTCCACGGAATTGTTAACGCTTCTTTGCAGGAGGGTGTCTTTCCTGCGGCCCTTAAGGAGGCCGTTGTGAGGCCCCTCCTCAAGAAGCCTTCCCT
>NW_015388623.1:5028-33258 GCF_001527695.2 Protobothrops mucrosquamatus
CCAGTTGCGGCCTTTTCTGGACCGGGACGCCTTGCGCACAGTCACTCATGCTCTCGTCACCTCCCGCCTGGACTACTGTAACGCTCTCTACATGGGGCTCCCTTTGAGGAGCACCCGGAGACTCCAACTGGTCCAGAATGCGGCCGCGCGGGCGGTGTTGGGAGGGACTCGTCGCTCCCATGTAACACCGCTGCTGCGCAAGCTGCACTGGTTACCAGTGGTCTTCCGGGTGCGCTTTAAGGTGTTAGTTACCACCTTTAAAGCGCTCCATGGCATCGGACCTGGCTACCTCCGAGACCGCCTTCTGCCACAGATTCCCTCCCATAGGCCGGTACGCTCCCACAGAGCGGGCCTCCTCAGGGTGCCGTCGGCCAAGCAATGTCGGCTGGCGACCCCCAGGGGGAGGGCCTTCTCTGTGGGTGCCCCCACCCTCTGGAACGAACTGCCCCCCGAGATCCGGATGATTCGGGATCTCCTTACTTTCCGCCGCGCCCTCAAGACATGGCTTTTCCAGCAAGCGGACCTGACCTAGGGAGGATTTTAGGTAGGGATGATTTTAGAAGCATTTTAATTGGAAACACAGCTGTCAATATTTGGTTTTTAATTCGGTTTTATTGGGGTTTATATTGTTGTATTTTTTGTATTTTTTATTTTTATGTATGGTATCTGTTTTTTAAATATGCTGTGAACCGCCCTGAGTCCTATGGGAGAAGGGCGGTATACAAATTAAATTAACAACATAACATAACAACAACAAAGACTCCCACCGCTGGATGTGAGATTCAAGGGGGAGCCGACACACTTGGGGTTTCTCCTAACTCAAGTCCTCAGCTACATGGATGAATACGGGAAGCACATCCCCAGCGACAAAGCCCGTATCAGGATCGTGCAATCTGCCCTGGAAGGGCCGGCCGCAGATTGGGTGGTGAACTTGCATGACTCCAATGCCCCAGTACTCAACGACTTCAACCGTTTCATGTCCTCTTTGAGAAGTCGATTTGAAAACCCCCTGGCTGATCGCAAAGCCCAAAAAAGGATCAAAACAATGAGACAAGGCAAATGCCCGGTAGCTGAATATACGCAAGAATTCTGGGCCATTGCAAGCAAACTGAACTGGCCAGAAGACATCCTCCTTAGCCATTTCAAAGACGGACTAAATTATGACCTATATGACACTTGCCTGCCCCGAGGGGACCCACACCAACTTGAGGAATGGTACGTCTTGGCAGAGGAAGCAGAAATCGACATACTGAAGAGGCACCGCCGAGGAAAACAATGGAGCCGCTCACCGCCTGAGTTGACACGTGAACCAGTGAAACCATCGGCTACAGCCAAGAAGCAAATGGGGTGTTTCAAGTGCGGGAGAGAAGGGCATCGGGCTGTAGAATGCCACTCAAAAGCCCCCCAGCACAACCCAGACAGATCACCGGCCAGCAAATCCGGGAAGTCTCCAGCTAAGCCAAAAGAACCTGCCATGAGAATGATGGAGGCTGTGGAATCCCCCACCTCTGCTCATTGGGGGGAAAGAACTCCAGCCTAGACGGCAGGGCCAGTGGATGCCTCAGATGACAGATCGGGGAGTGATACCCTGGTAAGTGGACGCATCGCACCCCTCCTCAAGACAGTGACTATATTCATCCCCCCCATGGCCGAAGCTCTGAGGGTGAGAGCATTAATAGACTCTGGCTGCACCCGCTGCCTCATTAACCCGACGCTAGTGGGGAATCTGGGCATTCCGTCGAGGAGACTGGAACAACCAATCTCATTTGGCCAGTTAGATGGGTCCATAGCAGAGGGGGTGCCAGCTACCCTAGCCACTTTACCAATACACCTCTCCCTGGGCAAACATGAGGAGGACATAACGTTTGTAGTGACCCCAGGCATGGAATGCCCGATGATCCTAGGGATGGAATGGGTGAATTGGAGGATGGCAGAAATCAAATTCCCAAAAGGGGACTCTATGGACTTAAAATCCCAAGGGGAGCTACCAAAATTAAGAACAGAAAAAGCATCCATGGGAGAGGAAAAGGGACTACCAGAAATACCAGAGGAATACAGAGACCTTGCTGAAGTTTTCAGTGAGGAGAGGGAGGATGAGCTCCCCCCCCCACCGACTCATGGACTATGCCATTGAATTCAAGCCTGGGGCAAAACTCCCGAAGCTCAGATTATACTCCATGAGCCCAAAGGAGAAGGAAGAAATGGAAAGATTCATAAAGAAAAACCTAGAAAGGAGGTTCATAGAGCCAGCCAAGCCTAAAGTGGCTGCCCCGGTCCTCTTTAGGGAAAAGAAGGACGGCTCTTTATGCTTATGCGTGGATTATAGGCTCCTGAATACAATCAGTGAAAGCAACCTATACCCTCTGCCCCTCATGAAAGACATGTTGTCACACCTCTCAAAAGGGAAATTTTTTTTACTAAACTAGACCTAAGGGAAGCTTACTATCACGTGAGAATCAAGGAAGGGGATGAATGGAAGACCACATTTAACTGAATTGAATTGGTGCTACCAATTCAAAGTCCTGCCATTTGGATTACAAGGGGGCCCCGCAGTATTTATGCAATTAATCAATGACGTTCTAAGGGAGCACCTATTTAAGGGGGTCCTGGTTTACTTAGACAACATTCTTATCTTCACCGAATCAGAAGAGGAACATGTCAACCTAGTCAGAGCGGTTTTAAAGAAACTGCGAGCCGCCCACCTATATGCCAAATTCTCGAAATGCGAATTCCACCAGGAAAGGATAGACTACCTAGGTTATCGCATATCCCCACAGGGCATTGAAATGGACCCAGAGAAGGTCAGAGCAGTATTAGATTGGGCACCACCCTGCAAAAGAAAGCAACTGCAAAGTTTCCTGGGCTTCGCAAACTTTTACCACCAATTCATCCCCTCATTTGCCCAGATAGCCCTGCCCCTCACGAACTTACTAAAAATGAAGGGAGCATCCTCAGTAAAACCTAGCCAGCCACTAAAATGGACAATGGAATGCCAAGCGGCATTTGAGAGATTAAAGAGACTTTTTTCTGCCGAACCAGTACTGAGGCACCCAGACATGGATAAGCCCTTCGTAATACAGGTGGATGCAAATGATGTGGCAGTGGGGGCTGTACTATTACAAGAAAACGATGAAGGGGTATTGCAACCCTGTGCGTATACATCCAAGAAACTCACAGAAACAGGACAGCGTTGGCCCGTGTGGGAAAAAGAGACATACGGGATACGTTGGTCATTACTCACGTGGTGCCAGTTTCTTGAAGGCAACAAAATCCCTTTCCAGGTGTGGACAGACCACAAAAATTTGGAAGCCCTGAAAACACCTAGGAAGCTCAACCCCAAGCAAGCCCGCTGGTCCCAGCATTTTCACCAGTTCCAATTTACGCTCAAGCATTTGCCTGGGGGAAAGAACTTTCTGGCAGATGTACTATCTCGCATGCCCAATATAACAGCACGCGAGCCACCGACTCTAAACCGATGATGGTAGAATCACAACTGGCAGCGCCAGTAACCATTAGAGCACAAGCTAAATTAAAACCACAGCTGGGCAGCCAAACCGGAATTGAATTCTGGAAAAGTTTGGAAACAGATGAATGGTTCCAGAAAAATAAACATGTGTGCACAATCAAGGATGGACTGCCTTGGGTGGGGAAAAGATTATATATACCAACCACCAAGAGGGGCACATTCATGCAGCTGTGCCATGACACAAAATCAACTGGGCATTTTGGATTTGTAAAAACATTACACTTAATTAAACGGCAATTTTGATGGCCATCCATAAAAAAAGGACATAGAAAGTTACGTGGCCAGCTGCCCGAAGTGTGCAACTGCAAAGAGGTTGCAAGGGAAATTGCCCAGACTGTTACAAACAGTGGCAAATCCTTCAGCCCCATGGAGGGAAATAGCCATGGATTTTATAGTGGAATTACCAGAAAGCAATGGGAATACTGTCATCTGGACGGTCATGGACTTGTTTTCCAAACAGGTGCACTTTATCCCTTGCCAAAAGATTCCCACCGCAAAAGCCTTAGCGAAACTTTTCGTCCAGCATATTTATAGATTGCATGGGGCACCCCAATGCATCATTTATTTATTTATTTATTTATTTATTTATTTATTTATTTATTTATTTATTTATTTATTTATTTATTTATTGTTTATATTTATATCCCGCCCTTCTCCTTGCGAACTCAGGGCGGCTAACAACCAGATAAAAATGCAAATCCCAAAACTACAGATTAAAACATAATTAAAAACAAATATTAATAATTGGTCTAATTAGTTTAAAATTACTTTAAAACCCCCATTAAAAATTTTCCCCTAGGCCAGTCCTGCAAGCTGGAATAACCATGTCTTAAGGGCGCGGCGGAAGGAAGGGAGATCAGGGATCACCCTGATCTCTGGGGGTAGTTCATTCCAGAGGGTGGGAGCTCCCACAGAGAAGGCCCTCCCCCTTGGGGTCGCCAGCCGGCACTGTCTGGCCGACGGCACCCTGAGGAGACCCACTCTGTGGGAGCGTACAGGCCGATGGGAGGTAATCACTAAAAGAATGGGTGGAACAATTACAAAACACCTGGCCAATAATTAGAAAAGCACTAGATGAAGCTAGACAGGCATACAAAGCACAAGCCGATAAAAAAAGGTTTGAACCTACACCATTCATTATAGGAGAAATGATGTACTTATCTACAAAATACCTAAAGTCCCTACAACCCTGTAAAAAACTTGGACCAAAATATATAGGACCTTTTCCAATTAAAAGAATCATAAACCCAGTAACAGTAGAATTAGAATTACCCAAAAATCTCAGGCAAATACACCCAATTTTTCATTGCAGCTTGCTGAAAAGAGAGCATCAGTCATTGTTATGACCAAAAATCGCCCCCACCACCTCCAATCATGGTGGAGGGTGAACAACACTTCAAGATAAAGGAAATCCTAGATTCTAGGAAATATCATTGAGCGACTCAGTACCTAGTAGCATGGAAACACCTCCCTGCCTCACAAAACGAGTAGGTCCATAAACGTCATGTCAGAGCCCTGAAGCTATTAAAGAAGTTTCACACAGAGTATCCTAGCAAGCCAGACTAACTTTTATACCTGTTTTGTTTTGTTTTCAGGTGGATCTCTCTTATTTTTAAGGGGGGCAGGATGTCAGAATCCAATTATATTTCATCTCTAGTTATCGACTATGGAAAACCCCATTTCTGCCCTCTCTGGATTCTGTCATACTACGAAGGGGCAGGGGGATGAGCAAAGGGGTTTTATGGCTCTCACTTCCTTCCTTACAACTTCAAAGGGACTGAATGTGGATCGCACCAAAAGGACTGATCATAACAATAGGGCCCATCGCCTTTCATCTACTCACTCTCTGAAGTCTCCCTTTCACCGGCCGTGAGGAAAAAGGGGGTGGAAATGTAATGCCTGGGATTGTCGCTGGAAGGACGGTGGGGTGGGGGGCTGCTTGGGAACACTTAAAACCTTGAATGGTAGGGGTGGCCCTCAGGTCCTGTCTAGAATGCCTGCAACCATTTTCTCTTAATAAAGATGCCTGTTGGAAGAAATATTCCAAGAGTTCTGTCTTCTTAAGATGCAAAGTGGGGTGGGTCCTTACAGTGGCCCTCAGCAGTGTGGAGTCCATCTGGTCTACCTGAAACCTCCAGCAACCATCAGGGGCAGGAAAAGCCCAGGTCACAGCCCTGCTCAGGGATCGAAGGCTCAGAATAAGCCAGCTTTGGTGTCTTTGCCTGGGTCATGAAGCAGACACCTGAATGTGGACCATAGGATTGCAAGGCTTTCTGTGGCTTCCTGATGAGTTACCGTCCAAACCTTGGTTCAATCTCACCTGCGCCCATCAAGAGGATCCCTTTCACTCACGGCGGAAAATTAATCCCTCCAAAGCAGGCCTGGCAGGTTCACCTGCTGTCTCCTAAGGAAGCATCCTGCACAAGACCTGAGAGGTGCAGCCCAAAAGAAAGGCTCTTCCACTTCATCGCTTTTCTGTGTCCAGCCAAGGAACAGACTTCTAAACCAGCATCCCTATTTGGGGCATCTTCAGGGCACATCCCAAAGGTGCCTTTCAAAAGTGGAATTTCTTGGGCTTTTTCCCTTGAAAGCATTTCACTTCCTATCCAAGAAGCTTCTTCAGTTCTGACTGAATGGTGGGGAAAGGAAAGGTTTATCCTCTTTGCAGCCATTTGGTCGTCAGCTCTCTGAAGGTCCATCAGTGGCTCTCTGAGAGTCCTTGAGGCCACTTGGGGGTTTCTCTGTCCCCTCAGGGTCACCTGAATCAGGGTGCAAATGGGGGATGGGACCTCCTTGGAACTGCAGAAAGAACCGTGTTGCTGTTCTTCAGAAAGTGCAAAGTCCACCCTCTGGATAGAGGAGACCACTGGTTGGAAAGGGGGGGTCCAAAGAGGCCATCAACAGAGGGGGAGGGATACGACACCCCCTCTCTCCCGTCTACCACACAGTCCTGAGGACACAGGGTTTGGGGTGCCTCTCCCTGTGCAAGAGGTCAGCCAGGTCTCTGCAGGGTTCAAGAATTCAGAAGATTTATCCAAGCCTGACCTGCTTTCGGCCTCCATCCTCCAATGCAGCCCCCAGCAAGACTCCTCGGTGGGAGGAGGGGACCCAGAGACCCCTTGGGTGCCTCTTTCTATGACAAGCTTAACATTGAGGCTCTTTTAACAAAGTGGTGCAGTGCACAAGAGGCAGAACTCAATGCTGACCCACAAGTACTGCCCTGGGTGATCGGTAGAGAGACGTTCTATAGGTGTTATTGCAGGAAGCCCAGATTATTCTTCCTGCAACTCTGAAAAAAATGCACTGTTTTAAAAAGACAAACTTACTGACATCAGTTAAAGACATAAATAGGCTTTAACGTGGCCTGTGAACAATCGTTTTCTCCTACCTCTTTTCGGAGACTTTTCATGGAGTCTCGTTCTCCCAAGGAAATTGCCTGCCTTCGCCAAATAGTGACAATTGTCAGCTAGAAGACAAAGTAATAGCATTGACACTTTATTTGGAAAACCAGAATAAAGGTTTTGAGAGACAATATCCAGAAGAGCACATAATGTTCTAAATGTATTTGACTTCTTTTAATCTCAGTGATCCTTTTTAGGACAATTGTTGAACAGCCAGGGCAAATTATAGTTTCAAGGAATAGAGGAATAGTGACAATAATGGGAAATGCAATTGGTCAATTAATATCCAAACAACAAAACCGATTGCTATTCCCAGCTTTCCCCCCCCAAAGTTTGGCCAGGACAGAAGTCAAGGAATAGCTGAGCTCTCCTTAGTGTTACCTACATTCGTCCTACCGTTCCTCTGCCTTTAAGGTGGGGATTGGCAACCGGAGTTTGACAGACGTCCACCAAGGTCTCTGCCACCCTGTTTGGGTGCAATCAGGGAAAGCAAAAATGTAACCAAAACTTGGGGTGCTGCAAAGCAGAGGGCCAGTCTCTGTCAAACTCTATTTCCATGAAGGCTTTTATGGCCTACAGGAGCATTCCTGTTTAGAAAATGCAGGGCGGGTCAGGACATCTCAGGGCCTTCTCTAGACGTGAGACCTCTTCCTGCCCTCCATCCTCTCCCCCCCCCACAAAAACAGCAAAGGGCCAAAGGTGGAGGAGGAGACATTCTGGGCAAGGAAGGAGGGTGTCAGAATCCAATTATATTTCATTTCTAGTTATCAACTATTGAAAAAACCCATTTCTGCTCTCTCTGGATTCTGTCACACTACGAAGGGGAAGGGGGATGAGAAGGGGGGGGGGTTATGGCTCTTACTTCCTTCATTAAACTTCAAAAGGACAGAATGTTGATTCTCACCAACAGGACTGACCATAACAATATGGCCATCGCCATATTTCATCTACTCCTCTCTGAAGTCTCCCTTTTGCCGGCAGTAAGGGAAAAGGGGGGGAACAATGCAGTGCTTGGAGTCTGGGAAAAGAGAGGATGAGGATCATTGCCCAGAAGAACTGTGAGGTGGGGGGCTACTTGAGAACATGTAAAACATTGAAGGATGGGAGAGAATTCCTCAGATCCTGTCTAGCACGCCTACAATCATTTTCTCTTAATAAATATGCCTGTTGGAAGAGATATTCCAAGAGTTCTGTATTCTTAAGATGTAAAGTGAGGTGGGTCCTTACATTAGACAGGATTTGCAAAAATAGTCCACCTGGAAGGGAGAACCTTGCCGGGGGACTTGCAAAAAATACCATGTCAGACGACGGAGCAGGGAAGGGAGAAAGCCCCCCAGAGAGGGAGCTGCTGCCCCGACTGAAAACCTGCCAAATGTCGGGATCTGAGAAGTCAGATTCCTCAGGAGAAGAGGTGGTGAAGACACGCAACCACTAACCTCGGTGGTCAATGGGCGTTGGAAAGAAAGGCGAGTTGGAAAAGAACTCAAGAAAAGTGACCCTGAGACAGGGGGCCCACTCAACCAGAATAGAAGCAGGAGATGGGAAAATCCCTGTACGAAAGCGAAGAGGAAGGAAGCTGGACACTGCACTCGAGCTGGATCGTAGAGAAAGCTATCGACCTGATGAAGAGAACCCTCAGCTCCCTAGGAGAGGAGAATTCTGAGCCCTATGGCTGCCCCAGCTCCTGGAGCCGCAACTGGAGAGACACTGAGGGGGAAGTGGAACCTGCAGCTCCAGGGACATCTGCTGATCCAGTAGTCCCCACTCCCTGCCGACCTGCAGATGGTGATCTGGATGGAAGACACTACTACCAACAGCGAAGGCACCGATCCATTCAAAGACTCCTGCCACTGGACGTGAGATTCAAGGGGGAGCCAACACGCTTGGGGTTTTTCCTAACCCAAGTCCTTAGCTACATGGAGGAGTATGGGCGGCACATCCCCAGCGACAAAGCCCGTATCAGGATCGTGCAATCTGCTCTGGACGGGCCAGCTGCAGATTGGGTGGTGAACTTGCACGACTCCAACTTTCTCTCTTGCGACAGAAAGGCATTCTTGCCCAAACTCCACCCTTGGACTTTGCAGTACACCAATACAAAGCAAGACAGTGGTATTGATAAAAGCCTGGAGAGACGAAAAACTAACTCTCTGTGGTTTCTGTCATACTATGAAAGGGGAGGAGGAAGCAAGGGGTTTTTATAACTCTCACTTCCTTCATTTAAACTACAAAGGACTGGATGTTGATTCTCATCAAGAGGACTAACCATAACAATATGGCCATCGCCTTTCATCTACTCTCTCTCTGAAGTCTCCCTTTTGCCAGCAGTGAGGGAAAAGGGGTGGAACAATGTAATGCCTGGGATCTGGAAAAAGAGAGGATGAGTGATCGTCGGGTGGGGTGGGGGCTGCTTGGGAACACTTAAAACATTGAATGGTAGGGGTTGATCCCTCAGATCCTGTCTAGAACGCCTGCAATCATTTTCTCTCAATAAAGATGCCTGTTGGAAGAGATATTCCAAGAGTTCTGTCTTCTTAAGATGTAAAGTGAGATGGGTCCCTAACCACAAATTTAGTAGGAAAAATATGTTATGAAAGGAAAAGGAAGAATAGGAGAATAGCAGTTGGAAACATGATTTGCTTGACCATATGGAATAATGGCAGTTGGTGGGGAGGAAGTGGAATATCAAAGAAGGAGACATTAAGTGAAATAACTGAGATGGGTTATTTAAAAGATCCTCAAAATGACATCCTGGATTGAGTAGCTCCGGAAGGTATGTATTGGATATGTGGAAAATATGCCTATGGGTACCTACCCAAGGGGTGATATGGATCTTGCATCTTAGGAATAATAAAGCCAAGTTTTTTCCTCCTCCCCATCAAACAGAAACAATTGCTGGGACTAAGTGTATATGATGATTTATCAGATAAAGTCCGAGCAAAAAGAGTTATACAGCCAAACGATATAGAAATTGGAACTTGGAAGGATGATGATTGGACTCCAGAAAAGATCATCAAATATTATGGACCACCTACCTGGGCAAAAGATGGTACCTTAGGTGCCAGAGAGCCCATCTATATCTTAAACAGGGTAATTCGGCTGCAAGCAGTGCTTGAAATAATTACCAATGACACTGTAAGTACTCTGACACATTTAGCTAAGGAAAGTGTAAAATCTCAAACTTACATCATGCAAAATCGGTTAGCCTTAGACTACTTATTAGCCCAGGAATGAGGTGTGTGGGAGAAATTTAATTTGAGTAATTGCTGTATTGAAGTAGATGAGAGTGGAAAAGTAGTAAAGGAAATTACAGACAAAATGATAAAATTAGCTCATGTCCCAGTCCAAACATGGAGGGGATTGACCTTAGATGGAGTAAATAATTGGTTTGGAGGATGGTTTGCAGACTGGAAGGAACTAGCAAAATTTGCAATATTAGGATTCTTGGCTATTATGTTTTTACCATGTTTGATTTCTCTCATACAAATGCTAATAAAACGAACAATGAAGAGCATGACTTTAATAACAACTTCAATAGAGAGTGGAATTAAGAAACAATGTTAATAATGAAGGTAGGAAAACGGGTTGGGAGAAGAAGTGTCAGAATATAAAAACTTGTTTCCACAGGAAACTAAAGAAAATATAGGAAATTATGAACTACTAAAGGTATAAAAGAATAATTCAGGTAGAAAAGACAAAGGGTGGAATTGAAGGAAATAAATAAAAGTTATTATTTTATAAAATGTAGAAATGTAATTGTAGAAATGTAATTGTAGAAATGTAATGCCATTATATAGCACAAATGTAACACTGTAACGCAAATGTAGCAATGCACTGCCAAATGTGTGAGAAGGTTTATTTACTGTTTACTGCCTATGTAAAGTGACCACAAATGGTAATCAGCAAAGATAATTAATTATGACCTAATGTTTACTGTTTCCTGCCTATACAAATGAATTATGACATACTAAAAAAATTTCCGGAGACACGAACTTACACCTTGAGTAGAAATCACTATCAAAGAGGGGAATTTTGACCCAAGGTGAAAATTACAAATAAACAAGATAACAGCAGATGGACGGAACTGTCAGGATGACCTTTTAAGTGTAAAAACAACTTCAAAGAATGACTATGGAGTTGAAAGAGCTTCTTAGATGTTATGTGCATTGTAAAAAGTATAAAATGCAAAGCTAGAAACCTGCTCTTTGCGCTCTTTGAACTCAATCCAACTTGGGAAGGGTCGATGAGGCTGTGTTTGCAAACGCTCTTCTTTTCTTTTCTTTTCTTTTCTTTTCTTTTCTTATTATTATTTTTATGTTTTTCTCCAATAAAACTTTGTTTTGTTAACCAGACTTGTCTTCGTATTGTGAGTATCAAATTTGGGGTTTTTTAAATCTCACAAGAGGGATAGAATCAAGATCACGTGAAGTATTAATACCACTTTACAATGCCTTGGTAATGCCACACTTGGAATACTGCATCCAGTTTTGATCACCACGATATAAAAAAGATGTTGAGACTCTAGAAAGAATACAGAGAAGAGCAACAAAGATGAATAGATCCTGAAGACTAAAACATATAAGGAACGGTGCTGGAATTGGGTATGTCTAGTTTAATGAAGAGAAGGATGAGGGGAGACATGATAGCAGTGTTCCAATATCTCATGGGCTGCCCCAAATAAGAGGCAGTCAAGCTATTCTCCAAAGTGCCTGAAGGCAGGACAAGAAGCAATGGATGAAAACTAATCAAGGAGAGAAGCAACCTAGAACTAAGGAGAAACTTCCTGACAGTTAGAATAATTAACCAGTGGAACAACCTGCCTCCAGAAGCTGTGAATGCTCCAACACTGGATGTGTTTAAGAAGAGACTGGACAGCCATTTGTCTGAAATTGTATAGGGTTTCCTGCCTGAGCGGGGGGTTGGACTAGATGACCTCCAAGGTCCCTTCCAACGTTGTTGTTGTTGTTGTTATTATTATTATTGTTGTTGTTGTTGTTGTTGTTGTTGTTATTATTATTATTATTATTATTATTATTATTATTATTATTATTATTATTATTATTACTGAAAAATTTGCCAGACAGAGTTATGGAATGGACTAAGGTTAAATCATAATTCTTGGCAAACGGCCAGCTGGGGCATCCCACACTTTGGCAATTGCAAATGGACTACAGTTCCCAACAGGGACTCAATGTTTAGCAGTGCCCTTACTCTTCTGCAAGGATGGAAGCAAAGAAGGGGAGTACAATAAAACAAGCTAAAAAACAAGGGCAGGAGCCTCATTGTCAAAAACTGCTATGAGGATAACAGGTAGTCCCTGACTTAACAACGATTTGCTTTGTGACTGGAGTTACAATGGAACTGAGAAAAGTGACTTATGACCAGTTTTCACACTTATGACCATGGCAGCGGCCCATGGTCAGGTGATCAACATTCAGGCATTCAGGTATTTATGACACTTGCACCCAAAGACTTGCTTAGCGACCGCCTGATTTACTTAATAACTGCACTCATTTGCTTAACAACTGTGGCAAAAAAAGGTTGTAAAATGGAACAGAACTTTTTAACAACTGCCTTGCTTAGCAACAAAAAGTGTGGTCATAAATTGTGGTCATTTATTGCCTCATAGTCCATTGAAATTTAGGATCTCATAATCAGAACATTAACCTTTCTTCTCCCTTCTGCTCGCTTTGGAGCAACGTCCTTAGTAGGACTTATTTCTGGGGCTTCTGAAGCTGGAACCAGCCTGAGATGACTGAGGTGAACCCACCAGGTCAGGCCTTCAAGCGTTGCACTTCTGGACTTTCCACTTTGGAGAGGGACCCCCTTTCCTCTGATGGAGTTTGTGACACATCCAATTTTCTGCTTGCAACTATTTACATGGTGCAGCCACAAGTAGCCCAATCTCCTCAGAATGTAGTCTGACTCTCCCTTGGGGTTTCTCCACCCACATCTTCTGGACTCCTCTAGTCTCAACCTATCCCATACAGTATATTGGTGGAAAGAACCAGCTGTTTGCAGTGTCCTTATCACCCAGTAAGATAGGATTGTGGATCTCATGGAGAAGCTTCTTTCACAGGGCAGGAGCAACTATGGGAAAGGTGCACTAACTAGATCTCATTGGATGACCTCTAAGCAAGAGGACTTGGAGGCCTCCGCCTTCTATGGCCAATGGTTCTCATGGAAGTTATCAAACAACATAGTTGGAGCTTGGCTCCCATAGAATGCATCTTACCACTTTTCGTATTCATTTTCTCTCACACATGCACTTTTAACCACTGCCAATAGAAATAATTGCTGAAATCATTTCTTAAAAGGTGTCAAATTCATTGGTAGTTGCTGAACAAGAAACTCTTCTGAATAATTTTCATTGAGTTCTCTTTAGCAAGATTTATTGAGATGAAAGGGAAGAGAGTTACAACAATTACAATCATTCAACCATTTCCCATTTGAAAATATGGAGATATGATTTTTCTTTCACTCCTGAATATTATCTAAATGGAAACAATTAATGTGCTATTTCAAATAAAGGACAATTTACAATTCTTTAAATATGATGGTGTTATGACTCATGTTTATATATTTGTTCTGGCTGTAAGATGCTCCTTTGTGTTCAGGTCTGGCCTCAGAAGGATAATGTAGCACTTGGGGATGAAGATGCAGCCCAGCAGACCAGCACTGGAGGCCAGAATGGAGAAGACCTGCACAGCGACCATGAATTTCCCTTTGGTGCTCAGGTAGGTGGGCACAAATGTTACCCAGACAGTGCAGAAGACCAGCATGCTGAAGGTGATCAGCTTGGCTTCATTGAAGGCCCCAGGCAGATTCCTGGCCAGGAAAGCCATTGTGAAGCAGATGGCAGCCAGGAAGCCCATGTAGCTGAGGGTGATGTAGAACATGACAACAGCCCCTTCGTTGCATTGCAGGATAATCTCTCCAGGCTGGGAGTGGAAGTCAGAGTCAGGGAATGGGGGAGAAACTCCCAGCCAGAGGGAGCAGATGATAATTTGGACTGTAGAACAAGAAAGGATGATGGAGTTAGCCAAGCTCTTCCCCAACCATCTCTTCACTCGGTTTCCTGGTTTTGTGGCCAGGAAAGCCAGTACCACCGTGATGGTTTTGGCCAAGAGAGAAGAAAGGGCAACTGAGAAGATGATGCTGAAAACTGTTTGTTGGAGAAGGCAGGTGGCTTTCTTTGGTTGACCAATGAAGAGAGAAGAAGACAAGAAGCAAAGCAGAAGGGAGACCAGGAGGATGTAGGAGAGGTCCTGGTTGTTGGCTTTAACAAGGGGAGTTTCTCGGTATTTAATGAAGATAATTAACACAAGGCCTGTGGTTAGAAAGAAGAGTAGGGCAAAAGAGACCAGGATGATGCCCAGATATTCTTCATAAGACAGGAAGGTTATAACTTTGGGGATACATTGGACTCTCTCCTCATTTGGATTTTTATCATCTGGACACTTGGTGCATTTTTCTGTATCTGAGAAAACCAAAAAGCAACAATATATATAATATATATACATACTAGAAAAACAAACTAAAAAGTGGAATAATTATTGTCCTGTGCAATAGTAAAGCTTGCATAATCTGCCTTACCTTACTATCTCTTCCTATCTCTTCCTTTAATATGTTTTGATTAGTCTTCCCTTTAGATAAGAAATTATGCATTTTTAAAATAAACAGGAAAACAACTAAGCTACAACCAGTGTCTCTTAACATGTACTTTCATCAAAATACTGTAGATAAATCCATTTCCACAAGGCCTTCCTTTCCTCCGGTGTCACACACCTTCCTGAGTGGAGATGGTCCCCACTGGACAAGGAACGCAGTCATAGCAGCAAACTGGCTCTCCTTCTCGAGCCCTCTTGACAAATCCAGGATGACAATTTCTCACACATTTGGATTGAGGCAGAGACTAAGAAAGAAAAATAGAAATGCCAAAGAAAATGTGTTAGGACTCATCATTCATGGAAAATGGGGATTGAGATGGACATTAGATAAGTAGCCTCTGGTCTTCTCTTAGGTAAATATGAAATCTCTGACTAGTTCCAAATGGTTGTAGGAGATACAACTACTGGCAGATTCTTCATTTAGTTTCACCTTTTGCTTCTGGCATATCACTTTGAAAGGAAGGACTTTTCTATTTAATAAAGTCTGGAGGGATTGAATTTAAAAATCATTAAGTGATAACCAGTCAGTTCTCCTCATAGACCTATTAACACATTCTTCCTCCATTCTTCATCTACCATGATGATGTATTCCTATCAAATTTTCCCTTTGAAAGTAGTACAAACAATGTTGTTGTTAACATAAGAAGGACAAATTCCTTTCATATTAGGGTTGTCAACTTGAAATCAGATGTTCTTTATTGATTTTTATAGTTATTTGTCCACTTTGTATGGCTGCCATGCTGGTGAATAAAATGAAATGGACTCTAGTTTTTAGAATTGTACTGAAGTGAGACCGAGGTGAGAACATGTCCCTCAAAAAGGGCAAATTAGGCATCTTTTGCTGCATCATGTGGGACATGAGGATGAGCCCTGTGTCAGAAAGGGATATTTCTAAAGTCCATCTAGTTATCCAAGACAAGGTCCTTTCTGTAGAAGGACTCGAACTAGGTGACATCAAGTGGCATGGGAAAAAAGACCCAAATGTATTAATAGTTAAATTTGGAGACTCCTTTTTTCCCAGAGAGACTGAGGGTAACTAACGGTTAAGATAAATAATTGTATTCCAAAGGTTTTCAGATGAAGAGCTCTCTTGAGAGTTCACCCCGGGTGTCATGGCAACATGGATGAAAGAACCCGGAGCTCCAGTTTCCTAGTCCAATTTCACTTCATCTGGAGACCCAAAGAGGTCAGAAAGTTGCCCTGGAGAGGCAACGAGGAGAAAGGGAAACCTTGGGAGTTCAGAGCCAATGGCGGTTGGCCCAAATGGACCGAGGAAACTCTTTAAACAGTCAGGAGAAAGGCTGCCAGCAAATACGCAAACAGCCCAAGCCATAGACAGCTGGGGAAGAAGGGAAGAGCCGCAGCAGCACCGCTGAACAACTGACTGTCAACAATATGTTTGATCTGGGTGAGATTGTTCTTTATTTCTCTTCCCTATGGACTTTTAAAATATAAATCCCTGAATTGGATAACTTTTAACGGTAAAAACTCCAGGAAGGCTTGGGAAGAAGAGAGTTAAAAGCGGCGAGAAATATGAAATGGGGGAACAAAATTAAGGAATATAAAAAATATGCAGAAAAGATTTGAGACTGATAGAAAAAAAATGATAATCTTTTGTTGGCTAACTTTTTTGATTTGGGAAGATTTTTTTACTTTGTTGTGAAAGAGCATTTTAAATAAAAGTTTTACTATTGGATAGAGACACTAGAATTAATGAGGACATCTAGTGGTGAAGGAAGATACTTGTCAGAACCCATATTCTAAGGGGGCTCTTTTCTAACTTTAATTCTGACTCTAATCTTTCTACGCTTCTGAGTTCTGCCATGCTCCTAGAGGGGAGGAGGGAAAAGCACTGCGGGCTATTTCTTTGTTTTCCTCTAATGCTACACTGTAACACTTTTGCTATTTCTGCATACATGCTCTTTGAACTATCTTTCCCTTTCATGTCAGCCAGAAAAGGGGGGAGAAGAAAGGAATGCACCTCTGGCAATTGGTTTATCTCCGTTTTCAGAAAGGAAGGTGTGAAGAGTGGACAAAACATCACTGCAACCCTGAGACAGCCCAGCATGTTATCAGCTCTTTCCCACAATGGACTTAACACCTGGGGATTGGCCCATTCAAACTGACCGGATGAACTATTGGGGTGGGGTTTGCTTGGGACACTTTTAACCTATTGATCTGAGCAGGAAACCCTCAGATCGTGTCTGTTATGCCTGTTATCAGCTTCTCCTAATAAAAGTTCCTTTTGGAAGAATCTGCTGCGACGAGTTCTGTTTTCTTAGGATTAGGTTTTGAAGTGGGCCCTGATAATACTACAATAATACAGAAAGAATCAGAAGTGTGATGACTTTGAAACAACACCTGTACTAAACAAAGAACATCCTGTGTTTCTACAAAAGAAAAAACAAATATTTTTTTTAACTACATCTTTTAAATTTAGACATAACTATTATAGAAACTATTTAGAGACAGGGATTTTTTAATATTTTTTTTATAATATTTTATTAGTTTTCTAAATTTACAATTAAACATTTAAAAAGCAACGTGGTGACTGGGTAATAAAGAATTCAATAAATCTTTAACACAAATCTCAAGTTACAATATCAGATATTTCCTCTCTTTTTCCCTTAATATCTACTATCTCATATTAGGCTAATATAGTTCTTATTATTATCAACTAAGTAAAAACCATCTTTGTTACATTTATCAATATTTTTTTAGCTTATACATATCTTAATTGTGTTTGCATTCAATCCTTATATACAATCAATGTCCTGTTATTGTTTTTTTTTTTTTTTTTACCAGACTTTAAGTTCCCATCAATATTCAAATTAACATTTGATATTTATAATTTTCAAACTTTAGGTGACCAAAGTTTCCCTCATCTCAACTTCTACATTTTTCCCTTTTCATAACAAAATCTAATATTCTAAATACACATCTATTTGCATATAATCATATTCTATTTTCTAAAAGTTATCTATTTTTCACCATATTAAACCAAAAGTCTGTTAGTATTATTACACCTGTTACCTATTCAATTACAATGTTACTTTATTTTCTAAATAATATCTATTTTTCACCATATTCAACCCTCTAATCAGTAATATAAAATCCCCTCTAATAGATCAAAACCCTAGTTTCTTTCAGCCTTACTCTGGCTTTCTTCCTTTTCTAACTAACCTTCCATGTTTGAATCCTCAAACAGTTCTCCCTCTATTATTATATGTATTATTCGGAATAATACATATCTTTGAACTGACAGGAATATCTGGATTAGACTTATGCAGTTGGTGGTGTTTTTTTTGCTGGATTACAGTTTAAAGCAGTTGGCTCCTTTTTAAAGTTGGATTATAGCCTAAAACAGTTGGCTCCTTTTTAAAGTTGGATTATAGCCTAAAACAGTTGGCTTTTCTTTTTTCCTCTCTCTCTTCTTTTTTCTTCTTTTTTTTCTCTTCTTCCTGTGGATTTATAAAATTTTTCTGCACCAAACCTCACTAAACTTACAAAAAAAACTTGCTTCTGCACCCTCTTCTGTAACATCTAGTCCAGCAAGTCAGGGATCTATTGAAGCAATGTTACAATGAGAGAAGGCAAACAATCTCCAAAAAGAGATGCATGCGACTTTACAGCTAATGCAAGAAATGATGCAGAAGAATCACCAAGAAACAAAAAGCAATCTTGATAAGCTAAACGAACAAATGTTTGACATAAAGACACAATTTGAGGTTCACCAACAAATGATTCTTAAAAATGAAAAAAGAATGCAGACGATGGAAGATCAATAGAAGATACTGGGAAAATAATTGAAGCACTAATGACAGAGAATGAAAGATTAGAACAAGCAAATCAACTTAGAAGGAGTGGTCGCTGTTTTGGAAATAGAGAAAGCAGTACACTATTTGAGCTTCCAGAACATACCCGAAGATAAAGAAGAAAATATAGCAGAAGTGATTATTAATCTATTAGCAGAGGCCCTAGAAATTGAAAGATCGGAGATGCAGCAAGAAGTGGATGAAATATTTAGAATGAATTCATGTTATGCAAGGAAACACAAATTGCCCAGAGGTCCATGTAAGGTTAAGAAGAAAACAATAAGGGATGAGATCTTAAGAAGAGTTAGAGATGATCCATTACAATATAAAGATAAAGAAATAGTAGTGCTGAAACAGGTTCCCAAGAGAATAAGGGATACTCAAAGACAATATCATTTCTTAACTACAAAGCTGATTGCAAAAGGAGTAAATTTTAGATGGCTGATGCCAGAAGGGATTTTAATCAATTGGAATAATACAAGTATCAATTGGGCTCAGGGTGGAAGGCAGAGGATTTTGATGAAAAATATAGAGCATTTCTGGGAGAAAGAACACAATATCAACAAAAGGATGAAAAAAGCCAGAAACAAGACAAAACAAACAATAGAGAAAACAATTACACAAGTGGAAGAAGAAAAAGAGAAGATGAATCAAGAAGATGAGGGAACAGTAAGAGAGCAGAGGATTACAAGATCAACAAGGCCTAAATATAAGTAAATTAAAATGGAGAAGGAAAATGGAATTTTTTCAGTGAATATAAATGGATTGAATTCCCCATCAAAAAGAAAAAGAATTTTCAAACAACTACAGAAATTAAACATATATAATTTGTTTTCAAGAGACACACATAAAAAAACCATGAATTTTTGAAAAGTCCAAAACTTGGAAAACTTTATTACACATCAGCTCAACAAAAAAGAGACAATAGATTCCAGAATTATTTATGCAGATAAAGAAGGAAGAATATTAATGGTAGAAATATTTTTAAATCAAAAACAGATACTTTTGATAGCAATATATGCACCAAATAAACAAGAAGAATTTTATCAAAACCTCCACAGAAAAATAGTAGAAATGGAATACCAAAATATATGCTTAATTGGGGATTTCAGTGCAGTAGTAAAAACAGTAAATCAGGGAAACGAGGAAGAAAAAGATTACCTAAGACTTTTTTCAACATGATAGAAGAAATTGGTGTACAAGATATTTGGAGAGAAACAAACCCAGGAAAACCACAATATACATTTTATTCTAATAGTCATAAATCTTGGTCCAGAATTGATATGATTTAGATGACGCCTGAATTAAGGGTTAATATGCAGGAAATTGAAATAGAATTAAATACTTGGGGCAGATCATAACCCTTTAAAAATGGTGTGGAAAGGAATGCAGAAAAAAATAAGATGGACTTTGAATCAATCTATATTAAAAGAGAAAGAATTTATAGACTTAGCAACAAAAGAAATGGAATTTTTCTTCAAAGAAAATTAAAAAAAGATACAATGTTACAAAATGTATGGGATATAGCCAAAGCATATTTTCGAGGCGTAGCAATAACATACATGGCAAAAAAATAAAGAAAAGAGACAACAATGTCAGTTGTTAAGAGAAGAATTAAAAAAATTAGAACTTGAACTACAAATAAACTCACAAAAGAAAATGTTGAAAAGACTGGAAATAATAAAACATAAATTAAATTTAATAGAATCAGAAAAATTGGCACAGCAAATTAAACGGGCAAAGCAAAACTTTTTTGAAAATGCAAACAAACTAGGAAGATAGTTAGCTTATAAACTTAAAAAACAGAAGGAGAAAAAATTGAAAAACAATTCAGTAGATGAAAAAGGCTGTTTACAATTTAAAAATGAAGCAACAAAAAGATAATTAAAGAATTCTATGAGAAACTGTATGGTAAGGAAGAAACTCCATGCTAGAAAATGACTCAATATATTATTATTATTATTATTATTATTATTATTATTATTATTATTATTATTATTATTATTATTATTATTATTATTATTATTATTATTTATTAAATTTATATCCCGCCCTTCTCCTTGCGGACTCAGGGCGGCTGACAATCAATTAAAAATACATAAATAACAATTACAGAGTTAAAATTAATTAAGAAGAAATATTTAAATATAGTCTAATTAAAATATGATTAAAACCCCTCTAAAAATTGCCCTAGGCCAGTCCCGCTTGTTGGAATAGCCATGTCNCCCTCCCAACACCGCCCGCGCGGCCGCATTTTGGATTAGCTGGAGCCTCCGGGTGCTCCTCAAGGGAAGCCCCATGTAGAGAGCATTACAGTAGTCCAGGCGGGAGGTGACCAGAGCATGAGTGACTGTGCGCAAGGCGTCCCGGTCCAGAAAAGGCCGCAACTGGTGAATCAGGCGGACCTGATAAAACGCCCCCCTGCTCTCGGCCGCCAACTGATCATCCAGTGTCAGCCGTGAATCCAGGAGGACACCCAGATTGCGCACCCTATCCGAGGGGGCCAAAGTTTCACCCCCTATAGTCAGCGATGGAATCAGCTGACTATGCCGAGGCGCCGGTAGCCACAGCCACTCGGTCTTGGAAGGGTTGAGCCTGAGTCTGTTCCTCCCCATCCAGACCCTCACGGCCTCCAGACACCGGGTCATCACGTCAAGGGCATCGTTGGCATGGCCCGGGGTGGATATGTACAGCTGAGTATCATCAGCGTACTGATGGAAATCCACCCCAAAGCCACGAATGATCTCCCCCAGCGGCTTCACATAAATATTGAACAGGAGTGGAGAGAGGACCGACTCTTGTGGCACCCCACAAGTTAGGGGCCTTGGGGTCGACCTCTGTCCCCCTGCCAATACAGACTGCGTACGATCGGTGAGGAAGGAGGAGAACCACTGCATAACCGTGCCTCCCACTCCCAACCCACCCAAACGCCACAGCATGATACTGTGGTCCACAGTATCAAAAGCCGCTGAGAGGTCCAAAAGAACTAGGACAGAGGAATAACCTCTGTCCCGGGCCCTCCAGAGATCATTGACCAACGTGACCAATGCCGTTTCCATGCTGTATCCCGGCCTGAAGGCCGACTGGAGGGGGTCCAGATAGTCTGTTTCCTCCAGGTGCCGAGGGAATTGCTGTGCAACCACACTCTCAACAACCTTCGCCACAAAGCGAAGGTTGGAGACTGGGCGATAGTTAGCCAATACATCTGGATCCAGGGAAGGCTTCTTCAGGAGGGGCCTCACCACCGCCTCCTTTAGGATCGCGGGGAAGGCACCCTCNTGGATTAGCTGGAGCCTCCGGGTGCTCCTCAAGGGAAGCCCCATGTAGAGAGCATTACAGTAGTCCAGGCGGGAGGTGACCAGAGCATGAGTGACTGTGCGCAAGGCGTCCCGGTCCAGAAAAGGCCGCAACTGGTGAATCAGGCGGACCTGATAAAACGCCCCCCTGGTCACGGCCGCCAACTGATCATCCAGTGTCACCCGCGAATCCAGGAGGACACCCAGATTGCGCACCCTATCCGAGGGGGCCAAAGTTTCGCCCCCTATAGTCAGCAATGGAATCAGCTGACTATGCCGAGGCGCCGGTAGCCACAGCCACTCGGTCTTGGAAGGGTTGAGCCTGAGTCTGTTCCTCCCCATCCAGACCATATGGAAGAAAATAATTTACCAAAAAATTCTAGAAAACTTCAAGACTATGTTAAATGAAAAAATAACAATGATGGAACTGACAGAGGCAATAAAAAGACAAAAAAATGAAAAAAACAACAACACTAGGACCAGATAGACTCCCGGCAGAGTTTTATAAATGTTTACAAGATACATTAAGTTCACCATTGAAAGATGTATGTAACGAACTTTTATTGGAGGCAAAACTCCCAAATACATGGACAGAAGCAAATGTTACTTTGATACCAAAAGAGGACTCAGATCTGACCCAGATAAAAAAACTATAGATCAATATCACTACTGAATGTGGACTATAAAATCTTCACTTCAATAATAGCTGAGAGGTTGAAAAGATTTTTGATTGAATTTATACACCCAGATCAAAATGGATTTTTGCCAAGAGACAAATAAAAAATAATTTGAGGGTAATACTAGATATATTGGAATATTATGAACTTCATCCAGGGAAACAACTGGCATTAGTAATTTTAGATGCCCAAAAGGCATTTGATAATGTTTCTTGGCAATTTATGATTCAACAACTAAAAACAATGGAGTTTGGTCAAAACTTTATAAATATGATTCAGACAATATATCAGAAACAAACAGCAAAAGTGATTGTACATGGGGATTACACAGAGAATTTTGATATATGAAAAGGCACAAGACAAGGATGTCCATTATCCCCATTGCTATTTATCTTAACTTTGGAAATTTTAAATAGAAACATTAGGCAAGATCCAGAAATTAAAGGATTGAAAATAAAAGATGAAAACTATAAACTGCAAACATTTACAGATGATTTGGTATTCATTCTAGAGGAACTTTTAGAGATGATTCCTAAATTGTTGGAAAAGATAGAACAATCTGGAGAGATAGCAGGATTAAAGATAAATAGAGAAAAAACTAAAGTGATAGTTAAAAATCTTACAGAGAAACAAAAAAAGCAATTATCAGAAAAAATAGAATTGCAAATAGTCAAAAAGGTCAAATACTTGGTAATATATTTGACAGCAAGATGTTCAACAATTAAAGAAGATAATTACATGAAATTGTTAAATCAAATAAAGCTTGATTTGGAAAAATTGAAGAATCTTCAACTGTTGATGTTAGGAAGAATTGCTATGGTGAAAATGAATATATTACCAAAAATATTATTTTTGTTTCAAACGATACCTTTAAACTGGAGAAAAAATTCTTTGAAGATTTAAACTCTCTAATTCAAAAATTTATCTGGCAAGGAAAGAAAGCTAGAATTAAATAGAAAATGTTACAAGAAGCCAAGGGAAATGGAGGTTTTGGCTTGCCAGAGTGGGTTTTATATTATCAAGCATCAGTGTTAACATGGAGAAAAGATTGGATAAATCTTAGAAATAAAAGATTGCTGTATCTGGAGGGACATGACCTGGTTGGCATGCTTTTTTTATGGTATGGAAAAAATAAAATACATGAATACTTCCAATACCGCTACATTAGAAATGCACTATTATTAACTTGGGGAAAAATAAAATGTAAAATTTATCTGAAAATTCCAGGATGGCTTTCAACAATGAAAGCATTTGTACATCCAAATCTAGTCAGTCTCGATAAAATATGGACATACAAAGATATTCTAAATTTTGAAGGGAACTTAAAATCCAGGCAAGAGATGGAAAATCAGGGCATCGATTTAACATGGTGGTCACATTTACAAATGCAAGTCAGATATGACAAAGATATTAAACAGTATGGATTTTATAAAGAGCAGACTATGTTTGATCAGACATTATTAACTTCTGATGAAAAGTTAATTAAAAAATGTATAATTTCTTATTAAATTTCAAAATGGAAGATAAACAAATAAAAGAGACAATGATAGCATGGGCAAAGAATTTTGGATATAATGTAGACTTAGAGAAGTGGCAAAGTTTGTGGGAAAGAAGCTATAAATTGACAATGTCAGCTTCATATAAAGAAAACTTATATAAAATGTTCTATAGATGGCACTTGCCACCAACAAGATTAGCAAAAATGTTTAAAAATATGTCAGAGAAATGTTGGAAATGTAAACACAAATCAGGTATTTATTATCATGTGTGGTGGAATGTGTCAAAGCAAGGAGATATTGGACAATAATCCACACTTGGTTAGAAAAAATGTTAGAGAAACACATAGACTATAAACCTGAATTTTCTTTATTAGGTATAATACCAGAAAAACTTGATAAGCAAAGTACATATTTGATTCTACATGTGATAACAGCAACAAGAATTATATTCACACAATATTGGAAGAATGAAGAAATACCACCAGAAGAAGAAATAATCAAAAAAATATTAGACTGTACGGAAATGGACAGGTTTACTTTAAAGTTGAAAGAAAAAGAAGAAACAGAATATTTTCAAACTTGGGACCTATTTTATCAATGGTTAGAGAAAAGATTTAGGGATTAGGAATTTAATTTGTGTTAGTGAATAAGATACTCAGATAACACATTTTTGTTGAATAATTATTGATTTCTGTTAAAAAAAATAATAAAACTTTTTTTTTTAAAAAAGAGGAAGAGCCCTCTTAAAAGCCAAAGGCCAAATATAAGCAACGTTTCTTTCAAATTGTTCCTCAATACATTTGATACCAGGAAGGGCTTTTTGGGGGATCAAAGAAATGTTTCAGTACTTTTTCTGGGTCAGGACATTATACAAAATGAGACAGTATACAAACAATACACTGTTGTAAGCTGCTCAAAGTCATTCTGGACAGGGAGACAAGCAGCATATTTGAATTTGAATTTTGAATTTGAATTTTATTATATTTATACCCCGCCCTTCTCCCGGAGGAATTTGGAGAAGCTGAATTCTAATTCCAAAGATTACTTCCCGCTGGGATCCACAGGACCTCCATCCAGTCTGGAATAAACTTCATTGGATCCAGTCTATACCTGAACTCAGGAACTGGTCAACAAAATTACCTTCTTTATGGAAATAATAAATAACAGAAAGGACACAAAGGGGCCATCACCTACGTCCCAAGCAATTGTCACCCCAGATCCCAGGTGGTCTGAATCAGCTTAGAATACTGTTCCATATTGTAGCATCTGAAGGACACTTGCTTAATACCACTGAAGCCTCCGATACACACATTCAGTTCTCAGTGAAAGTCATCCATCACGGTGACTAGGCTTACCCCACTTGAAATGGTTTTCCAACCCCCTGAGGCTCTGGAGAAAAGAAAAGGCATCAATGTTTCACCCACCTTGTTGAGCAACTTTAGCCATAAAAGAACATCTTGGTTGACAGTAAGTCTTTGTCTTTCAAAACTCCCCAGTCGCTCATGGTTGGGATCCTTCTTGGTGGAAACCACCGTACTTATGATATTCAGATCTGCTACTACATCTCCATTTTGGTCCACGTATAGTGTCTTAAGAGAAAAATTGCAAAACTCATCTTTCGACAGAAAAGGATGAAACTAAAATGGAAAGATCCAGAAATTTTAAAAGAAGAAAAATTCATTCCTTACCCCACATGGTCCTTTCACATTGAATCTTTCTTCTACAGTTGCCTAATTTGCAAGCATTCTTAGTTGGGATAACATGAGTTACCACTATTTTCAAAATTTAAAACAAAGATTCAGAAAAAATAGTCAATTATATGTTAATAAAACATATTGACAAAAATTGTCAATTATATGGAACTTCCTAGAGCAATAAAACAAACAAACAAACTAATAGAGATTATTCATAAACTCCTTGAAACTAGTGGGTACTAGTAAACATGGATTTTACTCTTAGATAAACAGACATGATGTTGTTGTTAGTTGCGAAGTTGTGTCCGACCCATTGCAACCCCATGGACAACGTTCCTCCAGGCCTTCCTGTCCTCTACCATCTTCTGGAGTCCATTTAAGCTCACGCCTGCTGCTTCAGTGACTCCATCCAGCCACCTCATTCTCTGCCATCCCCTTCTTCTCTTGCCCTCCATCTTTCCCAGCATCAGGCTCTTCTCCAGGGAGTCCTTCCTTCTCATTAGGTGCCCAAAGTCCTTGAGTTTCAACTTCAGGATCTGGCCTTCTCAAGAGCAGTCAGGGTTGATCTCCTCCAGGACTGACCGGTTTGATCGCCTTGCAGTCCAGGGGACTCACAGGAGTCTTCTCCAGCACCATAGTTCAAAGGCCTCAATTCTTTTGCGCTCAGCCTTTCTTATGGTCCAACTTTCACAGCCATACATTGCAACTGGGAAAATCATGGTCTTGACTATACGTACTTTTGTTGGCAGGGAGATGTCTCTGCTTTTTAGTATGCTGTCTCGATTTGCCATAGCTTTCCTCCCCAGGAGCAAGCGACTTTTAATTTCTTGACTGCAGTCCCCATCTGTGGTGATCTTGGAGTCCAGAAAGATAAAATCTGTCACTACCTCCATTTCTTCCCCATCTATTTGCCAGGAATTGAGAAGGCCGGATGCCATGATCTTGGTTTTCTTAATGTTGAGTTTCAAGCCAACTTTTGCACTCTCCTTCTTCACCCGCATCAAGAGGCTCTTGAGTTCCTCTTCACTGTCTGCCATTAGAGTGGTATCATCTGCATATCTTAGGTTGTTGATATTTCTCCCGGAAATCTTAATTCCAACTTTTGATTCATCTAGCCCTGCCTTTCTCATGATGTGCTCTGCATATAAGTTAAATAGGCAGAGCAACAGAATACAGCTTTGCCGGACTCCTTTCCCAGTTTTGAACCAATCAGTGGTTCCGTGTCCAGTTCTCACTGTTGCTTCTTGACCTGCACATAGGTTTCTCAAGAGACAAATAAGATGGTCTGGTACTCCCATCTCTTTAAGAACTTGCCACAATTTGTTGTGATCCACACAATCAAAGGCTTTAGCATATTCAACGAAGCAGCACTTGAGAAGTTGCACAAAGCCCAGTTACATTCGAAGCTATCTAAATGTGAGTGCCACATTAAAAATGAAAGCCTCCTCCCAGGGACTTAGCACCACCTACCATCCAAGTAACAATGAGGCTGCTGAAAACAACTCATTAGCAGAGCAATACCTGCACTGTTGTGTAAATTATCAGCAGACTAATTGGACCAAACTCCTGCCTTTCACAGAGGTGGCATATACTGTAACAACTCAGTGCACAGCAGCACAGATTTTACCCCCTTCAAAGTGGCCATGGGGACTGAATTTGTGCCCATGCCAGAGCTCTCGCAGGAAGTTCCATCCTTAGTGTCATTAGCCAACTGGGAGGATGCTCTAAAAGCCATGTGGCCCACTGTCGCAAAGCACTAAATAAAGCTAGGGAAAGCCAAAAGAGGCAAGCAGGATCGAAAAAGCTCCCCCCAAAGGGAATTTAGAGTGGGGGATAAAGTGTATTTGTCCACCAAGTATCTAAACCTGAGGTAGTCTTGCAAAAAGTTAGGTCCCAAATACATAAGGCTTTCCAAATCATCCAGATCATTAATCTGGTGACAGTGAATCTGAAATTACCAAGAAGTCTCAGGCGAGTTTATCTGGTATTTCATTGCAGTCTTTTAAAACCCTTTTGGGGGTCTGGATTGAGGCCAGTCAAAAACCACCTCCTCCTCCCATCCTAGTTAAGGGAGAGGAGCTCTATGAGATCAAAAAGATTCTTGTCTCCAGATATTACAAGGAAAAATTACAATACCGAATACTGTGGAAAGGCTACCCGTTAGCTACCCATGTGTGGGTGGTTGCTCCAGATGTTAGGCAGTGAGGTTCGTTAAGAAGTTTCACACTAGGAACCCTCAACGGTCCCCATAAGGAATGTAGCTGTACTTGGGTTGTAAGTAATAATTTGTATTTAAGTTTATTGTTGTTTCAGGTCTACCCTTCTTCCGAGGGGTCAGCATATCAAGACTGACTTGCACTTTCATCTATATTCCGCTTTGCTTGCAGCTTGACAAGGAAAAGGGAGGTGGGGTGGAATGGAATGCAAGGGTGGGGGGAATGGCATTCAAGCAACATTGGCACCGGACCTGGTTACCTTCGAGACCGCCTCCTGCCACAGATTACCCCCCACCGACCTGTACGCTCTCACAGAGTGGGTCTCCTCAGGGTACCGTCGGCCAGACAGTGCCGGCTGGCGACCCCAAGGGGGAGGGCCTTCTCTGTGGGAGCTCCCACCCTCTGGAACGAACTGCCCCCAGAGATCAGGGTGATTCCT
>NW_015388623.1:33296-37529 GCF_001527695.2 Protobothrops mucrosquamatus
GGATATAAATACAATTAATAAAATAAATAATAAATAAATAAATAAACATTGATTCCCGTGAGACATTGCTCCCACCTCAAGGACACATCGAGCAGATGTCCCAGTATGGCTGGCTGGTTCCCATAACAAAATGAACAGAAGCGATTGGTGGGTGTAGTGGACCGTGGGTGGCCTGTAGGGAAAGGGGGAATTAAACATGCTTGCTTTTGCAGGGGAAGCCAGAGCTGATTTCCCTTCTTCTGTGCCAATGTAGTTTATTCAGTAAAGTTTATACTCTTGGTAAACTAATGTCCCAGGCATTATTTTGACAAGGCAAAGAAATAGGGAGACCAAATTTATATTTCAATACAAAAGTTTCTTTAAAAAACTATATAATGGAATCCAGAATTCCTTCATTTTGGAGTATTGGATAGGGAATTGGAAAATATGGAATTTTGTTATCATATATGCTGAGCACAATTAAAATGTTCTGCAGTCAAAAATGGAAAGAGACGTCAACTTCCACAATGGAAGAATGGATGGCGAAACTGATGGAATTTGTGGAGATGGCAAAGTTAACAAAATTGATCAAGGAAAAGAATGTAAATAGTTTTGTTTCCACTTGGAAACTGCTTCTGGACTTTCTGATCAAAAGAGATAAAAATGATATTCTGACTTTGGGTTTTGTTGATTAAGTAGGCAGCTGTTATAAAAATGACTATTACTTATTATTTCTGTCAGGCCCCCAAACCCTCATTGTTTCTCCTGCATGTATATTCTACTTTTGGGGCCTGCCATTCTGCTGGGGGGAGGGGGAGCAGGCTTTCGCTTGGGATAACTTTCGCTTTCTACTTTTCCTCTCCTGTCTCTGTCATCTTGAGAAAGGAATGGGTCTCCCTTCATGGCTACAGTGAAACGAAAGCTGGAGAAGACCTTGAGATGTGCGCCAACTGTACCAGCCGGCCAGGCAGTATGCCACCTGTGGAGTGGCTGGATTTCAAATGGACATTATAACTTTGGTGGGGGGGAGGAATATTGCTGGTTTAATTATACCATTCAAGCGGCTCTTTCCCCAGATCTCGCCTTGACTTCCCTACTGTCACTGGCCCCTAATAAAAGTATCCTTTTGAGACAATGCCTGTTTCAAGAGTTCTGCTTTCTTGGGTGGTTAATTGAAGTGGGTCCTTACATAAGGAGAGATCTGCATAGTACTCAACCCGGAGAAGCTGCTGCCCTACTGGGGCAATTTCTACGTGGAGGAGTTCCAGGCAGAGAACAAACAATTTTTACATGGAGGAGTTCCAGGCAGAGAAATGGTCCGAAAATCTCCTCTGCCGCGATAAATTTAAGATGCAGCTGAAGGAAAGCCATGAGTTGGAAGAAGAGTCGGAAGGGGAATCGGAGGAGGAAAAATCGGAGGTCTGAGTGACGGCAGTGGCTGGAGCCCAGGAGGCAGCACAGCAGTGGGGCCTTCCATCTCAAGGAGCCAGAGGCAGACTACTTAAACCAGCCGAGATTAAACCAATCCCGATCAGAGTGAAATTTGATGGAGACCCAAAGCGATTGGGGTATTTCCTGGCACAAGTGTTCACCTACATGCAAATCTAGGGGAGAGCACTGCCCACCAATGTTGAGAACGTTTGAATGGTCACCCTGGCTCTGGAAGGTGGAGCAGCTGACTGGATGGTGACCCTGAACAACTGCAATGCACCCGAACTGAGAAACTTCAATCGCTTTATGGTTGCACTCCGCAGGCGTTTTGAAGACCAGCTGGCCAATAAGAAAGCCAGGGAGCGGATTAAGATGGTGAAGCAAGGAAGAAGACCAGTCACGGAGTATACTGAGGAGTTCAGAGAGTTGGCCAGTCATTTATGCTGGCCAGAGGACATCCTGGTGAGCTGTTTCCAGGATGGACTCAATAAAGAACTGTACAATGCCTTTGTAGCCCTTGGAGCCCCAGGGCGGCTGTACGACTGGTGCCTGCTAGCTGAGGAAGTGGAGATTGATCAACGCAAGCACCTATACTGCCTGGTGAGACCAAGCTTCAAGCCACAGACAGAGAAGTGAGGGGAGACCGCACGAGCTTTGCCTGCCTGCCTGCCTCATAGCACCGCCTGTTTCAAATGTGGCAAGGAGGGACACCAAGCCATGGACTGCCACAGCAAAACACCTGCCAAGAGAGGGGATCATCTGCCAACCGGGAGACCCCCAAGGACCTCATCACACCCCAGGGAGACTGCAATGAGATCCGAGGAAGTCATAGAGCTCCTCTGGGATCACAATCGAGAGAGTCGAACTCTGACTCCACGCTACGATGACCCAGGAGTGGCGGAAGATGACTACGAGGACGACCCATTTTGATATACAGTATCTGTTGTGATGCCCACTTTTGGGAACATTATTCCATGCGTGATTGAATTGGCCAAATCTCTTGCCCTTTTCTACCACAAAGAGGTTCAAGATGGTTCCTCTCTACCTCCTTTGGATGTTTTTTTTAAAAAGTAACTAAGTTTTATGGATCCTTGTCAGCACCTCATACCTGCCATGGCTGCATCCTTGGAGGCTCCAAACTCTCTTTGACCTCCTTGTTTTTCAATCTGGAGGAGTATGCAGCTTTCAAGGTGTGGGCCAGAGTCTTAATGAAACTGTAATAATGTTCAGAACTTGGGATCCAGTTCCTGTGCCATTTGTTTTGGATCTCCAGTGGTGCTTTCTGGGTGCATCTTTTTCGGACTTTGACAGAAAACACATGTTTTGAAAGAGAACAACGAAAATAATGATTTTGAAACTGGGGTTCCACAAAGAATTGGGGTTCAAAGGCAACATCTTTTTGCCTTTTTGTTTCCTGATAAAGAAATTTCCAAATACTATTAACGTATTTGTAAAGTCTGTGCCCTGTCATTTCCACATAACCCAAGACTGTCGTGATGTGCACTTTCCCTTCAATGGGTCCTGGCAGACGCATAAATGTTAAATGGAAAGGAAGAATTCTGTCAAGAATGGAAACATGTTCTATGAAGTGAACAAAGACATTGACTTGTCTCCATTTAGAGATGGCATTCATGAGGGGTGTTGTGTGGTCAGTTGTTGAGAATAGTTGTGATATAACAACACAAATTCCATTCCTGACAAGCGAAGGAGTGAAAGTCCTCATGAAATGCTCTCCCTTCTCTGTGTCTGAAGCAAAGAGGCCAATCAGGGTCCATCTGAAATGGAGGAGCAGCTGGACAATTGCTGGGTACTGGATACCTTGTTTGGGGAGTAAATGGTGGAAAAAAGGGAAACGGCTTTTATCATTCAGAGCTTCTGAACCAGTTCCACAATTGATCTAGAAAAAGCAATGAAGAAAGCTGTGTTAAAGTCCATGATATCACCTTTTAATAAATCCAATTTGGTTCTCATAAATATATTAGAATAATTTATTGTTAATTAGCCTTTAAGCCATAACAAAATCCATAATGTAGAATACAGAACATTAATAAGTTCACATATAAAAATAGAATGCAAGAAAAAAATTAAATAAGAAAGATTAAGAATGAAGATGAAGTTACCATCTCACAATACAGGGAGATGGAATTTGCATTGCAGATAAGAGGCTTAAAAGAAGATCCACGAGAAGACTTGAAAGAGGAGGTGGTGAAAGCGATCGCTCCCATTTTGGGATGTGAACCTGAAGAATTATTAAGAGATATGGAAAAAATATTCAGAGTTAATTCATGGATTGCAAGACAGAGGAATTTGCCTAGAGATGTGGTTATCTATTTTTCTAGGAGATCACTTCGAAATGCAATTGTTCAGGCTTTTTACAATCAGAGATTTCAAATTGCAGATCAAGATATTATAATTTTAAAAGAAATACCCCCAAAGATTCTTAGAAGAAGGAAGGACTTTGCTTTTTTGTCTGAGGAGCTCAAAAATCACCAGATTCAGTTTAGATGGGAAATACCTAGTGGAATAGTGGTGAACTATGCAGGGACACGATACAGACTCAATACGATTTTAAAGGCAAGAGATTTTTATGTTCATGTCCTGAAAGCAGGTTCACCACCATCTCCACGGATCGTTTGCCTACTATAGAGGATTGGGCATTTAAAGTTTCAAATTTAGCAGAAATGGCTAAGATTTCAGCCTATGTGAAGGATTACTCACAAGAAAGATATATACTGGTTTGGAGAAGATGGATAGATTATATAGAAAAGAAATATGGAACTAAAAAGTTTCATTTGGTTTTTGAGTAAATTTGTGATTGTTAAT
>NW_015388623.1:37861-39453 GCF_001527695.2 Protobothrops mucrosquamatus
TCAGCCTATGTGAAGGATTACTCACAAGAAAGATATATACTGGTTTGGAGAAGATGGATAGATTATATAGAAAAGAAATATGGAACTAAAAAGTTTCATTTGGTTTTTGAGTAAATTTGTGATTGTTAATGTAGTATATTTTATTAAAATTAAATAATTTGTAATAATGATGTTTAATATGTCAGTTTAGAAGAGAGCTTAAGGATGTTATAGAATTGTTAACTTAAGGATAATATAATTTAAGACAGAATATAATTATTGTATTGTAAATCCTGTGTGTAGCTCTGGGAAGTCGGGGGGAAGGGAGGGGGGTGAGGAAGGGTGGGGTATGAGGGAGGTGGGGAGTTATATTGTAAAAATTTTAAAAAAAATTCAATAAAAAAAAGATATTATAATTTTAAAAGAAATACCCCCAAAGATTCTTAGAAGAAGGAAGGACTTTGCTTTTTTGTCTGAGGAGCTCAAAAATTGCCAGATTCAGTTTAGATGGGAGATACCTAGCGGAATAGTGGTGAACTATGCAGGGACACGATACAGACTCAATACGATTTTAAAGGCAAGAGATTTTTATGTTCATGTCCTGAAAGCAGGTTCACCACCATCTCCACGATTTAAGAGAGCGGATGAAAGACTGGAAGAAGGTGCAATGTCATTGGTGGGAGGAGAGTTACCACAGATGGAGCCTATTGAACAGAGTTTGGAGGTAAAGGATTTAAAGGAACAAAGAATGACTCATGCTGCGTATAGACGTAAAGAAAAGGAACAGAAGCAGAAGGTTGATTCTGGTTCAACAATACAAGGTGTGATTACTACAGAGCCCGTGGGGGGGAGGCACGTCCGAAGAGGCCAACAGCTGATCTTCAAGCAGTGCTCCAGAGGCTCCAGGCCATTAAGGATGGCAAAGTTCCTGACCTGGAATGTTAATGGCTTAAATTCACCACAGAAACGAAAAAAAAAAAGTATTTTATTATTTGAAACAACATAAAAATGACATTG
Organism: Protobothrops mucrosquamatus; assembly: GCF_001527695.2. NCBI lineage: Eukaryota > Metazoa > Chordata > Lepidosauria > Squamata > Viperidae > Protobothrops > Protobothrops mucrosquamatus. Next base: position 38,858 of record NW_015388623.1, read on the forward strand.
TTTGCCTGCAGGAGACTCATATTGCTGTGAAGGATCAAAAATACTTGATGAGCTCTCAGTTGGGATCACATTTTATAGCTTCGGCTTTAGATAAAAAGGGGTGTGTGGTAATTTATGTAAGAAGAGATCTATCAGCTAGATTAATTGAATCAGATATACAAGGAAGATATGTTATTATTGAATTAGTATTACAAGGCAAGAAAATTCTTATTATTGGATTATATGCCCCTAATCAACAACAACAAAATTTTTATAAGTTGTTACACCACAAATTAAGTCAACTGGATTATAAATCTGTTATTATGATGGGTGATTGGAATGGTGTTTGGGATTCAAGCAAAGACAAGAAGGGATCTTTTAAAATCTCCTCTAATCATTCTAAACTACCTAAAGCCTTTTTTTATTTGAAAGATGATCTGGAACTTAGAGATATTTGGCGAGAACGGAACTTGGGAGATAGAGACTTTACTTTTTTTCCGGATAGACATCAATCATTTTCTATAACTGACTTTTTTTTAATTACTACAGATCTTTTCTCCAGGGTTAAGAAGGCGAAGATTTTTCCTAGAATGTTGTCAGATCACAGTCCTGTTTGG
>NW_015388623.1:40541-45410 GCF_001527695.2 Protobothrops mucrosquamatus
TATATCAACAACAAACGGCACAAATTATAATTAATGGGGGATTAACAGAGGAATTTAAAATTGAAAAAGGTACAAGACAGGGATGCCCATTATCGCCATTATTGTTTGTTTTAACATTGGAGATTTTACTGATCAAAATTCGTGAATCAACTATAATAAAGGGAATAAAAATAAAACAGAATGACTATAGGTTGAGAGCTTTTGCGGATGACTTGGTTGTGACATTATCCCAACCGATTCAATCGGTTTTAGACTTGATGGAAGTTATAACACAGTATGGGAAGGTTTCTGGTTTTAAGGTAAATAACAATAAGACTAAATACTATCTAAAAATATGACTGTGAAGGAAAATGAAATGTTAGTTAAACTGACAGGTTTTGAAATAGTGGAAAAAGTTAAATATCTGGGGGTATATAGTACCACTTCTAATGCAAAATTGTATAAGAATAATTATGAGAAATTATGGTTAAAAATACAAAGGGATTTAAATAATTTGAAAAAATTACAATTGTCTTTGTTGGGGAGAATTGCAGCTGTTAAAATGAATGTTCTACCAAAGTTTCTCTTTTTGTTTCAAATGATACCTATTTTGAAAAAAGATGCCAATTTGGAGGAATGGCAGAAGGGTATTAACAGATTTATTTTGGGGGGGGGGGAAACCAAGAGTTAAATTGAAGATTTTACAAGATGTACAGGGACTTCCGGTGGTGTCAGGCTGCACCAATGGCGGCTTTTGTTAGCCGTCCGCCTGGGAGCGCGTCAAAGCCTGAAGAGACAGCATGCAACAGCTGTCTCTCGGCTAGGAACCCCGTCCCTCGGGCGAAGAGGGGGGGGTGAGCAGTCCGGATAGGCTTAGAGCTCCCTCTCACCCCGGTTTTTCTCTGATCGGGGTTGGGGGGTAAGAGCTCAGCCGAAGTCTGGACGATCTCCGCGCCCCAGGACGCCTTCGCTCCGATCTATTTGGAGCGAAGCCAGATGCAGCGCCCACCTCTGCTACTGAAAGCAATTTGGATTTAAATTACAAACAGATGGAACTAAGCAGGAGGTTTGGAGCAGTTTTGGTGAATTTTGATTTTGAGAATATACTAACATCTTCCTTTTTGGTGGGGACTTAAAGTGAGAAGAAAATGGCTGTGGAATTGCTGTTTCTTTGGCGCTGAAAAAAAAAGAAACTTTCGCTTTTTACTTTCACTCTCTTCCGGTTACTAACTGGATAGAGATACATTGTGGTTTTTTTCTTGGTTTTTGGAAAGTTTTAGTTGCAAAGAATTTGCAATGTCTTTTTGTTGGTGATACTTATTATTTTTATGGATTTTTATGGATTATTGAAGTTTTTCAAAGAAGTTTCAAGAATGGTTTTAAAATGGCTGCGGAATTGTGAAAGAAAGAAAGAAAGAAAAATCCATGCTTCTTTTTTGCTGGCTAAATGAGTCTTATAGTTGTGGAAATAACTTACAAGGATGTGTTATATGGGAGATTATGAAAATGACAAGCATGAAAAGCTGGAAAAGGAAGCAGTAATAGATTCGGTTATGGTCCTGGTGTACCTCCCTGATGAAATTTTGAAAAAAAAAAAAAGCTTATAGAAATGGGTCGTGCGTCAGAGAAAACCAGCTGGAGATGCTGTTGCTTGTGTTTTTCAGAAGATTTTGTTATAGTTAATGGAAAAGGCAGAAGATTTACTGGCTTCGAGGGTTGACTAGCAATGGAAAAAAGAAAAAAAAAGAACAGAAGCATGGACTGGCTATGGAAGAATTTCTTGATGATAATTTTATACGAACGTTTGGAAAGTTTTATATTTTTAAAATTTGTTGATTTGGAACTGATTTTTTGGATATATATTATTTGAATTAATAAGAAGAGAGTAGATGGTTATACTATTAAAATCTGTTGTAAAGAAAGAAAGAAAATTTCACTTAAAAGATATGTATTTGAGATCAAAAAGAGTTTAAATGACTAATGATATATAATTCTATTATTCTAAAGGATTTATACTGTCTTAGAGGAATTTAAAGATGGTTTTTAATGGGTCTTACGACATTTGGATGATTAATAGCAGTAAGAGTAAAAGATATGTACTTGAGATTAAAAAAAGAAAAAAAAAGAACGGAAGCATGGACTGGCTATGGAAGAATTTCTTGATGCTAATCTTATACGAACGTTTTGAAAGTTTTATATTTTTAAAATTTGTTGATTTGGAATTGATTTTTTGGATATATATTATTTGAATTAATAAGAAGAGAGTAGATGGTTATACTATTAAAATCTGTTGTAAAAAAAGAAAGAAAATTTCACTTAAAAGATATGTATTTGAGATCAAAAAAGAGTTTAAATGATTAATGATATATAATTGTATTATTCTAAAGGACTTATATTGTTTTAGAGTAAGTTAAAGATGGTTTTTAATGGGTTTTAAGATATTTGAATGATTAATAGTAGTAGGATTAGTAGCTAACTTTTTATTTTTTGTAGAAATGGTAAAGTTTAATTTTTAGATATCTGGATCTGGGGAAGATGGATAATTATAATTTGAGTTTTGGACTTAAAATAAATTAATATTGGTATGTATTATAATTGGATTGTTTTACTTAGATAGGGGTCGTTTATTTACTCCTGTATTTAGTTCTGGGAAGTCCAGGGGGGGATGGGGGGAAAAGGGATTTCTTATGTATTTTGGTATACTAGAATGGTAGTGAGATATAATGTAATAGGAGGTTTTTTTAGTTTGTTTTTATTATTATTATTATTATTATTATTATTATTGTATGCCATAATTATATTTCTGTTTATTTTAAAAAAATAATAAAAATTTGTTTAAAAAAAAAAAGATGTACAGGAAAGAGGAGGACTTAAGTCACCTAATTTGAAATTATATTATGATGCGGTGGTTTTAACATTGGTTACTGATTGGCTTAATTTAACTAATAAAAGTATACTTCAACTAGAGGGATGGGATTTATTATATGGATGGCATGCATATTTAATTTATAATAAAAAAGTGGATAATGCTTTAAAATCTCATATTTTAAGAAGTGCTCTATTGCGTGTCTGGAAAAAGTATTATTACAAGTTAAATTATAAAATACCAATTTGGGGTATTCCTGGACATGTGATAGAGGGAGTATCTAAGGGTGTGAACTTGGATAGGATCTCTTATAAGGAATTACTTAGATTGGAGGGGAATGATTGGCAATTAAAATCGCTAGAGGAGTTAAAGCAAGAAAATGTTGTACAATCTTGGTTTCAGTATACCCAATTGATGGCCAGGTGGAAATTAGACCAAAAGATTGGTATTACATTATTGGATGAGAATTTGATTAAACACATTAAAGATTCAAATCAAGCGCATATAAAGAGGATTTATAATGTTTTAATAGAAATGGACTTGGAAACGGAATTAGTTAAAGATTGTATGGTAAAATGGGCTCAAAATATTCAAGAACCGATTCCATTGGATATGTGGGAGATAATATGGGTCAGAAATGTAAAGTTTACCCAGGCCCAGAACTTAAGAGAAAATTTTTATAAAGCATTTTATAGATGACATCTGGATCCTAAAAAGTTGTCTTGTGTGTATCCTAATTTACAGCTTAAATGTTGGAGATGTGGTAGTTTAGACGCTACTTATTTCCATATCTGGTGGACTTGTAGAAATATAAAAGCTTTCTGGATTATGATTTGGTGGAACATTCAAAAGATTTTTAAGAAAAAGATAAAGTTCACTCCACAATTATTTTTGTTGGGTGTTATTACAGATTGTGATACTAAAGAAACTAATTTGATGTTGAATTTGATAACAGCTACAAGATTATTAGTAGGGCAATATTGGAAGAAGGACTGCTTGCCTACTATAGAAGAATGGACGCTTAAAGTGTCAAATTTAGCAGAAATGGCCAAGATTTCTGCTTATTTGAAGGATAAGTGAGGGATCCAAGATTCAGTCTGAGAGAAAGCTACCCCAGGTAAGGAAAGGTGTTACTTGCTCTATTGGCTCACTATCAAATAAGCATCTATGGTTATGATATAGTTTGCCCCCCAAAAAAACCCCATAACTTTTTACTTCATTTTGTTAATATTCTGAGAACTATAATGGCAGTAGAATCCAGGTTTTCTTAACAGCCTATACAATCCAGCTTATGACAATGATAATAGTATCATTTTATCAGCATAAATCAACGTGTTCAGATAAATATGTGTACTTATTAGTGATCCTTCATTAGTGCAGGCAAGATGTTAATCTCTAGAGGCATAGAATCAAAATCACTTGAAGTATTAATACCACTTTACAAATCCTTAGTAAGGCCACACCTGGAATATTGCATCCAGTTCTGGTCACCACATTACAAAAAAGATGTTGAGACTTTGGAAAAAGTGCAAAACAGAGCAACTAAGGTGATTAAGGGCCTGGAAACAAAAACATATGAACATATTACTTTCCAAAGCACCAGAAGGCAAGACAAAAAACACTGGATGGAAACTAATCAAGGTAAGAAGCAACCTGGAATTAAGGAGTAACTTCCTAACAATGAGAACAATTAACCAGTGGAAGAGCTTGCCTCCAGACATTGTGGGTGCTTCATCACTGGAGGTTTTTAAGAAGAGATCGGACAGCCACTTGTCTCAAATTGTATAGGCTCTCCTGCTTGAGTAAGGAGTAGGATTAGAAGTTATCTGTTGTGTTCTTTTGTATTCCCCCCCCCTTAATCCCCTATGCGCATCCTGATCACCCATTAAGGGTGATTGCCCTTCTCCATCTGCATACAGTTTCATGCCCGTTGCTGGTTGGCTAACTAGCAACGGGGTCTTACCAGCCAATGGAATTGTGTGATTACAAGCCAGGGGAATCCCATAAAAGAGGGCTCCCCTGGC
>NW_015388623.1:49001-51697 GCF_001527695.2 Protobothrops mucrosquamatus
GTCACATGCTGATCGCGCCCTACAGCCCTCAGAGCAATGGACGGGCGGAACGGATGGTGAGGCTCACCAGCCAATGGAATTGTGTGATTACAAGCCAGGGGAATCCCATAAAAGAGGGCTCCCCTGGCCCAGATGCCAGTCCGGATTTACTTTATGCCTTGCCAATAAACCGAGAGCTGACTGTCACTCGACTCGTGTCTTACTGCCTGCGCGATCTAACACTATCCAAGGTCCCTTCCAGCTCTATTCTGACTTACACACAAACCCAGGGCTTTTTTTCTCATAGAATGCCCAGAACGGAGTTCCGGCACTTTTTTTGGATGGAACCTTGTTGTATGACGTGTGTGAGTTCCAGCATTTTTTTTTTCAAAAAAAGCACTGCACAAACCTGTGGGACTTTGTAGGTGCTTAGTAATGTTGACAACTGGATGGAGATGTCCCTGTCAGCACAATCAAAAAGAGCCAAAATGTTGTCCTTCCTCCCACAGCCGTAGTTGGGAACATTGAATTCTCCAGTAGAGAGCATGTCCAGCAAGGCATCTGAAGTGCGTAAAGTGCTCAAAGAGTTGTCATGGAGATTGCAACCAAGTGTGAGATTGTGCAAGAGATGGGAATTCTTATTGACCAATTGAAAGGTGAAAATGAATTGTAAGATACTTGAAAAAACAACAGAAACTCTCCTGTAAAAAAAAGTTCATGTTATTATTATCATCAACAGCAACAAGAACATTCAATCCTCTATGTTTTAACAAGCCTACTGAGTTTTAGGTAAAGTCTATTGATCTAAAACTGAGGATCACTTATACAAATATTGAAATGGATTTGGCTGAGGAACAACAAGTGTTTCAATCACTACTTTAAACAAAGTTCAATATTCAAGGGATGAACTGAGGATTGAACTGGGAGAGGAAAATAATCTGGATTTCATTCAGTTTTTTCCAGACCCATCTTTGGATTTGAGTCTTTTCCACTAAACCAGACAAAAGAAGGAAGCCGTGGAAATCAAAATCATTCAGGAAATTAGTCAATATGGAAGTAAGTGAAATAAGAAGAAAAGAAGGAGAATGTTAGAACTGCAAATGGAGGGAAAGCAATTCTAAATGACTTACAAATGAGACTGACTTGGAGGAGCATTGCTGAAAGGCAAAGATATAGGTGATACTATTCTTTCAGTAGTGAATATATTAATGATGTAGTCTCCTGGTCTGTAATAGCTCCATGGTCTTTTTCCATCCTGGTGCTCCAAATTCAGTGGGCACTTCATTCTCAGCTTCCCAGAGACCGGCTGGAACACCAGCAGCATCAGAAGCAGAAGCAGGAGGTCCATCATTCATGGGGTGAATCAATCCCCTTCCTGTTCCTAAAGAGCAATTAGAAGAATCCAAAGCACTCTCTCAAGATGGAAGTGCCTGATTCAGACTGAGACACACTGAGCTTCAGCTGGAAAGAAAGGCACATTCAAGAGCACAGCCTCTGCCTGTCCCAAACTTGTTTCCACAAGAGCCTGACCTGAGGCATTTATGCTTCCGTGTTGCTTCAGTCTGATGTTTACAACAAAGAAAGTCACTGGAGAAGTAGCAGAAAAGATCTCGAAAGCTGGTTTTGTGATGTCTATAGTGAGAGGCATCCCAGGGCTCCATGTGAGGAGGGGTAGCTGGAGAAACACCCGTGGGGCTATTGTTCTGTTGTGGTTGTGGTCCTTCCTGTCAGGACATGTCTAGAAAGTGATGCTGGAGGTAGATGTCTCAATAACAAGGGAATTGACTCCAGCTGTCCTTCAACATGGCCTCTTGTCTCCAGAGACTGTTGGAGAAAGTCACCCAGAGCTTTGGAGTTTGGTGCCATTTTAAGTTAATGCCATTTAACTCTAGTGTTGCCTGTCTTCTAATGACAAGGAGGCCATCAGGCAACCCTTGAACCCTGCCTGATGTTAAATATTAGGCCTCTTTGGGATTTTCTCTTATATTAGATTTCCATATACGAATCCTAAATTGGAGCTGGTTTTAACTTTGCTTGTGCCTGAAGTGAAATTTCATTTCCCATCTTTTCTAGCAGCATCAATTTTTGGATGAGGGCTAAGACTAAGAGGCAGGAAAGTGACAGCCTGTGGACTGTTTTGTTGGATAAAGAGGGAGAAAGTCAGAGAGTGTATGGAAGTTTTATTCCTTTTTCCTTTCTCTGTTGTCTTTCAATACTCATGTAAGACATTGAGATCTTTTATCTTCTGAAGTTTCTGCAGCCGAGATAGTGGGGGTGCCCACAGCATGCTGGATTGTGTGATCTGATTTCTTACCTCACCCACCCAGAAACTGGTTTGGGGGAATCTGGTGCCCCTTCCTCTGGTTTTGTGGATGCACTTTGTTTGATGGGATCCCTTTGACATTCCCATCTCTGAGGCTGACTGTGAACCCCCACAAAAACCCCCAAGTGCTTTGAAAGGGCAGTTGAGACTCCCTGTGCTCCTGGTTTATCTGGGTTGTTTTTTGAGGGAGTATCTTCCTTATCTTGAGGGGGGACATTGATATGTCCACGTTGGCCTAGGAGGGAGAACTGGGGGGTCTGTGTGAGAGGGGGAGCTGAGGGGATAGGCAGGTCCATCCTGACAGTGAGGAACAGAGGATGGCCCACATCCTTGTTATGTGCTCCTGGCTACTTTCCTTCGTGACCAGAGGCAAGCTCGCCTGACCAATAACCAG
>NW_015388623.1:52427-56155 GCF_001527695.2 Protobothrops mucrosquamatus
TAAACAATAAGTTCTTTTCCTGCTTTTCAATTCAGTGTGCCTTTTCTCTTATCTTATTCAGCTTATTTTCCTATTCTCCATCCTGTCTTTTCCTATTCTCCTATTCTCTCTCTTTCCTGGCTAGCCATTTCCTATATTTTTATGGCTTCTCTTCTTCCTTTCTCAGACCCAGCTATTTTTGCCTATATGTTTCCTTTACCTCCTTTCTTTATGTTTTCTTTTCCTGACTCTCACCAATTGTAGGTTTAACTGACTCTGAAGATTTATCATATTGATGCATATTTATCATCCCAAATCCACTACTTGAAAGTTGCCCCTCTGAACGTCCCTCAGATTCTCCTCTCAGTGCCTGACTACCAGGTCCTCGGTGGCTCCGGGTTCAGGCTGTTCCTCTTGAATGCCAGGTTGATGCGTAACAAGGCTGCTCTCCTCCGTGATGTTCTTTGCCATGTCTCACTAGTTGTGCCCAGAGGGGAGGAGAAAATGAGCCCAGCCTGATTTCTGGGTTTGCCCCAAGTGGGACCCCAAAGGGGAGAAGTTAGGGTAGTTGTTGTCATCCATGTTTTGTTAAAGTTTTCGGAAGTTTGCACCTGTGTTTTGTCTTAAAGCCGCTGTGGGAACATTTCCCCAGCCTGGTGAATAAAATTTTGTGAATATGGTTCTTGCAGGAAGGAAACTGTCCCCAGCTTATTTCGGTCACTAACTGTTGTTCAGCTTATCTCCACTGCCTTAATGTACTTCAGGCTTCTCATAATTCATTGACCCCGAGGGACAAAAGGTTCAGCCTCTGAAAAGAAATGTAAGGTCCCAGGCCCTTACTTAAATTTGAGATGCCATTCAAAGTCTAATTGGGCAACTCAAACGGAGGCTTCTTGAATAAACAGTGCTTTAATTGATCAAATAAAACAGCAAACAATCTGGAACGCTGGCAGAGTTACATCCAGAGGTGCCACACCTTAGAAAGTTAGTAGCATTGCTTTATAAACTTTGTTAGCCAATGAAAATCAGACAGCAGAGCCACTACATCATGAGGAAGACATCAATCACTCCTTTACCCTCCCTTATTCCCTCCTTCAGTGCATCCCATCCATGTACATGTTTCCCACCCTTGCATGGAATTTGTCCCTGACGCAAACACTGATTATAAAAGTGAGATAGCAATAGTTAGGCTGAACAATTTCTTTTTGTCCACTTACAGAACTCTTCACAAACCATGGCTAAAAGTTGCAATATGAATGCACCCATTGGTGAAGTGAAAAAATTAAGTGGGTCTCCAGAGCCAGTTTGTGCAGCGGTTAAGGCATTGGGAAAGAAGCAGATGACCCTGGGCCAGCCACTTTCTCAGAGCCCTAGCCAAGACCCAATGGCAAACCACTTCCAAAGAATCTTGCCAACGTCAGCTCCGTCTGTGGCCTTTCTGACAACCTTCCCGAATGGCTGGCTGAGGCTGTGGATTCACTGCACCTGGCTCCCGTCTTGTAAGCCCAGCCAAGTGGCCTCCAACTTACTAAACTCGGGCAGATTTTTCCAGCTGGTTCTGCTGTGCAGAGGGAGCTGGTAAGTCCTGATTGTGACCAGGAGAACAAGTTTCAATTCCTCATGAAGGGAGTGGGGGGGGCAACAAAGCAGGGCTCCTGGAGGTTCCTTCCTGGCAAGGGTGGGTGAACTGAAAGAGAAGATGGCATGTGGAAACACTCCCCCCCCCGCACCCAGACAAGGCAGGTCTGAGCAGAAACCTCTCCTCCAAGGGAGGGGCTTTCCTTGCTCGGGGGGGGGAAGAGAGAGCGGCACTGACATCACCAGGTCCCTTCCGCAGCTTCCATTTTGAGATTTGTAACGGGGGGGTCCTGCACTGAGCGGGAGGGCTGGATTAGATGGTCATGAAGATCCCTTTCACAGTGGACATTCCAGGATGATCTGAATAGGTGCGATACAGATAGTCCTTGACTTACAGCCATTCATTTAGCAACAATTGAAAGTTATGACGGAGCGGAAAAGTATGACTTACGACCAGACTGTTGCAGTCCCGGGATGGCAATCCAGGTGCTGGTCCCCTGGCCCACTTTTACGACGGCTGCAGCATCCCAGGGTTATGTCTGAGGCTCCTCACTGGGGAAGCCAGCAGGGAAGGTGCCAAGTCAGGGTCACCTGATGTCTCCCCTTATAGACTGAAGTCAAGGAATGCCTGTCCTGAGATGGAAGGTGGGTCCATTTGCATTTCCAGTCATGGACAGCCTAATAAACTCACTCTAAATGAGGATGGGAAATGCAAGAACCCCCTCCCTTCCTTTCTGAGCTCCTGCCTGGGGAGGGGGAAGAGGCCACGTGGCTCTGGCTGTAACAAGAAGCCACTATAAATGAGGGGAAGAAATGCATATTTTGCTTCCCAGGATTCTGCATTCACTGCTAATATTAGTATTAAAGATGTCTTAATGAGTTCTGTGGGAATTTTTCTTCCCCAGCTGTGGAGGGCTTAGTGTTTCCCGAAGCCCATTGTCCTAGAAGAGCATTTTGGCAACTGTATGAGGGACGGACTTCAACTCCCAGAATTCCCCATGAACATGTTAATTGTGGAATTCTGGGAGTTGAAGTCCACAGTTCTTAAAGCTGCCGAGGCTGAGAAACACTGTCCTAGAAGAACAATATCTGGGGAAGAGGAATTTATGGAGCTTGGGAAAAGGGCTCTTTTCTGTGTGGGTCCTGAGGCTTGCAAATTCAGGATGGGGAATCGGCAGACTGCCAATTCCTGACTTTCCTTCCCGAAGAGAGTGGCAGGGGGCCAAGGCTGCCAGCCTGCCCCCCTCAAAGCAAACATTTGCAAGCCTCCGGACCCATACAGAAAGGGTGAATGACGGAATGATAGAGTTGGAAGGGACCTCGGAGGTCTTCTAGTCCAACCCCCTGCTCAAGCAGGAGACCCTATGCCATTTCAGACAAACCCCTGTTCACTCTCTTCTTGAAAACCTCCAGGGATGGAGCAGCCACTCGAGCCACTCTATTAATAGGTGAGGTTGCAGCTTCTGGTCTGCTTTGCAGAAGGTGGTTTAAGCAGCAAAGGGATACCTTACGTTTATCCCTTAACCCACCTCCACCCCCATAAAAATATGGAGATGCCAAGAAAAAGCCGACATTCTCAGTTTGGGCCCCTTGGAGGGCATTTCCAGGCCTCTCTTGCAGCCCAAAGGAGGAAATGCAACATGCCCAGCCTGAAAACACCACCCCCTCCCCAGCCCCTCCTCCCTTCCTCCTGGCTTCCTTCCAAGAGGAAGCCCCAGCATCCTTTCCTAATGTCCCCAGAACCATCGGGGATCGGATCGGAGGGGGCAAAGCCAGCTGCAATCTTGGCAACAGGCTGAAAATCCTGGGTTGGTTCAAAGAAGCCTCGGTTTGTTGCCAGAGGTACCCGGACCCCTCGTCAGCCCCCTGATCAGGAAAACAGCAGAATTGGGTGGGGGGAATAGCGGAGAGGAGACCCCCCTCAGCCGCACGCAGTTGGAGGCTATTAACCTCCTGGAACATTGGCAAGAATGGAGGCCATCCAGGAGCAACTGCACACGCTGGATGTGCTGGCACCAGACGAGAGTCCCACATTGCTTCAGTTGTAACCCAGTATGTTTGTTTAGGCTTGTTTCAGTGGGAACTCTGAGTGGACGAGGGGAAGGTCCAGGGCAGGAAGCCAGGTGGAAGATTTTAAGAATCGAGCTTCCACTGCTTGTCTCATGTATTTA
>NW_015388623.1:57053-60975 GCF_001527695.2 Protobothrops mucrosquamatus
CATTTCCCGATGAAGAGTTTAAAAAATCCTTATTTTAAATCCACCTTGACTCAGGCAGCCTCATGGACACCCCAAAATCCAAGGCCCCTTCTGTCTCCTCTGGGGTAGAAGATTCCTTCCTTCCCTCCTTTCACCAAAGTCATTCATTGAAATGTTGGTGAATCCAACATCCAGAGAAGAATCAAATTCCTCCTTGGGGCCTTTTTCTCGGCCAGCTTGATAACCATTAGTGCATATTGCCCTTCATCCCACATGTTGTGTAGTGGGAACAGCGAGGCATTGAAGACACGGAGTTGAAATAACAGCTCTTTATTCAGTTCTCACAGAAGCAGCTTTAGCAGCTGGTTGACTCGTATTTATACAGACCGCCATTAGGCGGCAGCCAATGATTTTAAAGTATTCATTCCTGCCTAAAACAAAGGCTTAAAGTATATACAGATCGACAGTCTATGATTCAAACTTAACAATTAGTTAACCGTTTTTATAACAGTTGTAAATGTGACTTAATACATAACACCCCTTCCCCCTAAATCAATTACATATCCATAAAATGTACATAGTCTTTTAGATAGGCAGGCGGCTTCCGTGAACATTCTGATCGCCGCATCTCTGCCGGAGGTTCTTGGTCTACCCTTGGCTGGCTGAGTAGACACGGACTCCACGAGCCGCTAGCACTGGGTAGACCAGAATCTATTTGACTGCTTGGGTCAGGTAGACCAGTCTCTGTCTGACTTCTCTGGCCGGGTAGACCAGCCCCCTTTCAGTTAATCTGTCCAGGTAGACCAGTACACATGTCAGTGAGCGGAGCAGTCCTGGAAAGACTTGGAAATAAATCCTCCAGCAAGTTCTAATCTGTGGGCGCTGTTCCTTTGGTCAGTAGCGACTCAACCATGACTGAGTCATCCAGCATGTCTCTTTGAGTCGCGCAGGACTTCGGAGACTCAGACACACCACAGCTGTCAGGCAGCTCGCGGCTCTCCTCTTGGTCAGCGGCGAGAGTTAGATTAGCCTGCCGCCGATGCAGTTGATTGATGTGGTGGTGCAAAATGCACCTGTCTTCCAGGACCACTTCGTATGACAGTGGTCCTGACACCTTGCAAACCACAGCTACCACCCACAGTGTCCCTTGACCATAGTTCCTTGCCCAAACTCAGTTGCCGACTTGCAAATTCCTCGGGGGCTTGGTCTGAACTGTCTCTGTTGCAACATGGTCCGGATGGAGACAGTCCAGCTTCGTAGTCAGCCGACGTCCCCATCTCAGTTCCGCTGGGCTATGACCCGTTGAAGTGCATGGAGTTGTGTGTTGGCAGAGCAAAAAGTCTGCCAACTTGTGATGCCAATCGCCCTTTGTTATTTTTTTAAGTGCTTCCTTGGTCGTCCTGACCATCCTTTTTGCTTGACCGTTAGAGGCCAGGTGAAACGGGGCAGAGGTGGCATGTCTAATCATATTAGACCTTCGAAATGATTGAAATTCAGCAGCAGTAAATTGTGCCCCATTATCTGATACAATTACATTGGGTAAGCCATGTGTGGCAAAGATTCTGTACAGTTCCTGGATGGTCCTGGCAGTAGTCATAGAAGGGACAGGTGCTACCTCAAGCCACTTTGAGTGACTGTCCACTACAATGAGGAACACCTGTCCTTGGTAGGGTCCTGAGTAGTCTATGTGAATCCTAGACCAGGGAGTTTGCATAGTCTCCCAGCGATGTACTGGGGCTTGAGGTATTTCAGGTCTGGACTGTTGACAAATCTGGCATCCTTTAACTTGAGCCTCTATCTCCTTATCCAACCCTGGCCACCACAGGTAGCTTCTCGCGAGTGTCTTCATCCTGACTATTCCAGGATGTTCCTCATGCAGAGATTCTAAGACTCTTTTCCTTAATGTGTGTGGGACTATAGCCCTACTCCCCCATAGAATGCATCCCTTGTATGCAGACAGCTCATCTTGTCTTCTAATAAAGCTCTGAAATTCTGTCCCAGGACTGGTTACTGGCCACCCCCTCAGCACCCAGTTCAAAACATGGCTGAGTGTTTTGTCAGTGGCTGTCTCAGCAGCCACATCCCCTGCATGAAGGGGGGATTCTGGCAAATCCTGAATTGACAGGATGAGTGCAGCAGGTGCTAAATTATGCAGGAGCAGCCTGCTGAGTGCATCAGCATGACCCATTTCCTTGCCAGGCTTGTGGACTAGCCTGTAATTGTAGGCTGCCATAAAGATTGACCACCTCAGCATCCTTGGAGACAGGGTCTGAGAGGTTTGCTTGTCTGCAGTAAATAGACCTAGAAGAGGCTTGTGATCTGTAAAGACCGTATATGGGCGACCATAAAGGAAATCGTGGAATTTCTTTATTCCTGCAACTATGGCTAAAGCCTCCTTATCAATTTGATCATAATTTCTTTCTGCGGGGGAAAGGGTCCTTGAATAATAAGCTATGGGTGCTTGCTGCCCATTTGCCATTATATGGCTCAAATCTCTCCTATCCCGTATGAGGACGCATCACATGCAATACTAATAGGCAGTTTTTTGTTAAAGTGTGTTAACACAGAGTCTGAAGACAGCAGTGATTTGACTGCTTTGAAACTATTTTCGTGGGCGCTAGTCCACTGTCATGGTGCCCTTTTATCTAAGAGCCTGTGTAGAGGCTCTGCTAATGCAGCCTTGTGAGGAAGAAAGGCATGAAAAAAGTTAAATAACCCCAGAAATACCTGCAGCTCCCCCTTTGACTTAGGTCAGGGAGCCTGCAAAATAGCCTTAAACTTTGAATCAGCCAGGTGTATTCTGGTAGCGTCGATCTGGAAACCGAGGAACTCTGTGGAGTTCACTCCTATTTGACATTTTTCTCTTTTGAGCTTCAGCCCTGCTTCACGGAAGCGCTGAAGAACAGCCCTTAAACGTTCTGCAAGTATTTCTGCTGACTCCCCAGCAATTAGAACGTTGTCAAAATAAGGACACATACCTGGAATGTTTTTTAATGTGCGTTCTATCATGCTCTGAAAGAGTTACTGGCGTAACTGGGGCTACACTGACCCCAAACTGCAGATGACAAACCTTGAATGCCCCTCTATGGGTAACTATTGTTTGAGCCTCAGCAGAGGCATCATCTACAGGCAGTTGCTGATAAGCCTGTGCCAGGTCCAGCTTTGCAAATAAGTGACCTCCTTGTAAGGATGGCAGAATGTGGCTAACTACAGGTACCGGATATGCATGCTGCTGCAGTGCCGTATTAATAGTGCACTTATAACTGGCGTAACTATGGGGGTTTCCCACACACAGCTGTCAATGGGTTGTAAGACTCCCTGTTGAACAAGCTTATCTAATTCTGCATCAATCTTGGGCTTAAGGGCAAAAGGTACTCTACGAGGCTTTACTCTGATTGGGGCTACGGTTGGACCAAGTCAGCTTCAAAGAGTTCGAGGGTCCCCTCAACATCCTGGTACCTCGTTGATCCTTCTGGCTGGGTAGATCGGTGCCTCGTTGAACGTTCTGGCTGGGTAGACCAGTGCTGCCATGTCCATTATTGCCAGGTAGACCAGTGCCGCTGTCTTCATTTGTGATATTGCCTGATGGACTCAGGACAGGGTTCATTGGTGACCCAACATACCACTTCTTTTTTTTTTCAATATAAAATTTTTATTATTTTCATCATAGAAAAAAAAATCACAAATATTACACAATACTATATGAAAACCCACCTCCCACCCCCCCGGACTTCCCAAACCTAATCCCAGGATAATATTCAAATATAAGTAAACAAGTATTAATATCTCTAACTCCACAAAGTATATTATTCTACATGAGTAGGTAAAATATAAAAGAACAAATTTACTAAAAACCTAAATTATATTCCACCACTCTATGCTTCTTTTAAATATAAACAATCCATCTTCTCCATATTAATAAAAATTATTCATTCAAGTGATA
>NW_015388623.1:62833-64530 GCF_001527695.2 Protobothrops mucrosquamatus
TCTCACCTACATCGTCCACAAGGGACGACTCGGGAACTCAACTCCTACCTCGGGCAGCTCACCTATCCCCCTATGCCCAGGGGAAAGGTATCAAGCCGTTTGACAGCTGATGCAGGCTGTCAAAACGGCTTTTACGCGGAAACAGGCGGGAGCAGCAAACAGCTGCGTCCAGCGAAGTCGCCTGCCACCGGAAGTCCCAGGTTGCTTCTCTCCCAACATACCACTTCTTGTACCGCTACAGGCTGAAGTCCAGCGGAACTGAGATGGGGACGTCGGCTGACCACCAAGCTGGACCGTCTCCACCCTGACAGGGCTGCTACGGAAATATCGCAGCCCAAGCCTCCAAGAAGTTTGCAGCTTGGTGAGAAAGTATGGGCAAGAAACTATGGGCTGGGGGCACTGTGGGTGGCAGCTGTGGTTTCAAAGGTGTCAGGGCCACTGTCTTATGAAGTGGCCCTGGACGATGATTGTGTGGTTCGATGCCACATAGACCAATTGCAGTGGCATCAGGCTAGTCAGAGCCCAGCCGCTAACAGGGAAGAAATTAGTGGATTGCCTGGTGACTGGGCCACGCCTGAGTCACCCAAAACTTTTGAGACTATGCCTGCAGAACTGGGGTCGCCAATGAACCCTGTCCCGAGTCCATCAGGCAATATCTCAAATTAAGACAGCGGCACTGGTCTACCTGACAATAATGGACATGGCAGCACTGGTCTACCCAGCCAGAACGTTCAACGAGGCACCGATCTACCCAGCCAGAAGGATCAACGAGGTACCGGTCTTCCCGAAGCGAGCTGGCCAAGGGACCCTGGTCTACCTGGTCCAACAAGGAGGCTTGTAGATCGGGGACCTCAAACAACGGTGCAGCGCTCCGAACGGACACGAAACCCACCTGCATATTTGAGTGATTATATTCATAAGTTGCAATGTGCTGACTTATCCAGGGGTAAGGGGTGTAATGTATTGGGTTAGTCATTAATAGTTGTTATGATCCGTTCCTGTATTTGTTTGAAAAGAGTCTCCAAACTGTCGCCGAGCAAACTGTAAGCCTACAATTTAAGCGGGAAATTGTTCTTTAAAATGATTGGTCGCCGCCTAGTGGCAGCACGGTATAAATAGATGTCAAGTGGTTGTCGGACTCACTTCTGTGTTTCCAGCATTAAAGAATAGTTGAATCACATCGGTCTCGTCAATGCCTCAACGAACTCAATACACAACATAGTCCTTGTTTAATAATGGGATTGGTCCACAGTTCTTTATCATAACATCCTGACCCTCCTTCGGAAGTAACACAATGTTAGCTTCTTTCCAAGTTGGGGGTACTTTCCCCCCATTTAATATATCATTCATTATATCATTTAATGGCTGAAGAGGTTCATTTTCAAAACATTTGTAATATTGACTTGGGCCAGGGGCTTTGCCTGATTTCATTTTTCATATAGCTTCTGATATTTCAAAGGTAGTTATTGGGTCATTCATAAGTTGTCTTTGAGTTTGTGAGAGTTTTGGAAAGTGTTGTCTTAATTAATATTCGTCTATTTTTGACCTATCTAACTCCTGCATTTTATAACGGTTAGAATAAAAATTATGAAAAGACTTTTTAATATGTTCATTATCAGTTATTACGTTATTGCCTTCACAATTTTTTTCAATCATTCTCTTCCCTTTCTTTTCTTAGCCTATATGCTAACCATCTT
>NW_015388623.1:66723-72333 GCF_001527695.2 Protobothrops mucrosquamatus
GATCAAACACTGATTTAGAGATGGGGATGTTACAGGGGTCCTACCTCTCCAGGTACATCCACACACGCAGGGGAAGGGCCACCTGTTTTGCCACCAGTGGAAGTGGCAAACAATAAGTTCACGTCATCCACCACGGTGTGTGCACCTCCACGATCTCAGCTGCAGACCTCACAGCACACAGTTATTTTAATAAAATAATGAACCTCAAAATGAAAAGGAGCTGAGTGTCTCCTATGTACATGGAAGGACAACAGAGAGAGTGGCAAAGAAAAATATGTCCATCCACTCTGCAACTTTCTCACTATTTACCCAATGATATACTGTAGTCCACAGGCTGTCATGTCCCTGCCTCTTACTCAGCTCTTATTCAAAAATGTATATTGCTAGGAAAGATAGAAAGCTTAATTTCACTTCAGGCACAAGCAATTTTAAAATCAGTTTCAAGTCATGTATGGAGTTTTGATATAAAAGAAAATCACCAACGGGGCCTACTCTGAACATTAGGCGGGGTTCAAAGGTACTGATTGCTTCCTTGATATTCAAAGAGAGGCAGAACTATAGTTAACGTGGTTGGTGACTTTCCCCAGCTGTCTCTGGAGACAAGAGGCCATATTGAAGGACAGCAATTCCCTTGTTATCAAGCTAACTCCCTCCAGCATCACTTTCTGTACAGGAAAGACCGCAACCAGTACAAAGCAATGCAAGATAAGAAGCAATGGTTGGAAACTGACCAAAGAGAGAAGCAACCTGGAATTAAGGAGAAACTTCCTAACAGTGAGGACAATTAACCAGTGGAACAGCTTGCCTCCAGAAGTTGTGGGTGCTCCATCACTGGAGGTTTTTAAGAAGGGGCTAGACAAGCACTTGTCTGAGATGGTATAGGTCAGTGATGGCAAACCTTTTAGAGACTGAGTGCCCAAACTGCAACCCCAAACCCACTTTTTATTGCCGGGTGCCAGGTGGGCGTGGCCCACTGGGTGAGCATGGCTGTGGTGGGCATGGCAGACTGGATGGGTGTGGCCAAGGTAGGCATGGTCACCTTGATGTTGCTCATGGGGAGGGACACCTGTGAGGGCTGGGCAGGGTTGGGGGAGATCCAGGGGGTCTCTGGCAGGTGGGGCAGTGGGCAGGAGGTTCATCCTGTGGGGTGAGGTGAGGCAAGGTGAGGCAGGGCAGGGGTGCCATTGTCGCAGGGCAAGGTAAGGCAGGGGCCAGGGCAGCTGCTGCCTGACACCATCGGCCCCTGCACACAGAGGCCAGCGAGCACATGGGGGGCAACAGTGTCCGTCAGCAGCCACAGCCTGCCAGCCCCTCGACTGGCACACTCTGGGACTCCGCAGCCTACCACCAGCAGTTCAGAGAAGCCGCCTCTGAGCTGGACGGCCAGCTGACAGCTGAGGAGGCGATGCAGTGGGTTGTGCCCGGGAAAAGGAGAGCGTGCGTGGCCAGGAGGGATGGGATGGGGCGGGGGAGGGAAACCAGCTGTGCTGGGATGCATCCGGCCATGTGGGACCTCAGCTAGATAGCAGGTGGTTGGTTGAAGAGAGATGGTTGCCGTCTCTGGGGCATGGCATGCGTGCCCACAGAGAGGGCTCTGAGTGCCGCCTCTGGCATGCATGCCATAGGTTCTCCACCACTGGTATAGGTTCTCCTGCTTGAGCTGGGGGCTGGACTAGAAGACCTCCAAGGTCCCTTCCAGTTCCTATTCTATTCTGTTCTGTTCTGCTCTGCTCTGCTCTGCTCTGCATTCTATTCTATTCTATTCTATTCTATTCTATTCTATTCTATTCTATTCTATTCTATTCTGTTCTGTTCTGTTCTGTTCTGTTCTGTTCTGTTCTGTTCTGTTCTGTTCTATTCTATTCTACCTCAAGCAATACAGAACAGTGCCCCAGGTGCGTTTCTGTGGTTTTCATTAACATGTGTTTCCCATGTGCTAACCCTTTTCACATGGATCCCCAAAGAAGTTCAGGGTTCCCACTGGAAAAGTTGCTTCTCCCTGTAATAATCACCATCCTGGTTCTTTGAGAGTTTTTCTTCTACTCCTCCAATTGTCTTTGATGTAAACATCAGAGACTGAAGAAACATGGAAGAGATCTTTCATCAGAAAAGAATAAATTCCTTAGGTCACATTCTTGACAGGCAGGAGCTATGCTTCACTTTCTTTTCCAGGTGAAACATGGATTGTTTCTGTCTGAATTGGGAAAGCCACTAGCATTTCCATCGTGTGATGGTGCTTTGAATTCTTCTAACTTGTCTCATTGTTTTTGTTAAGAATTAGGAGCAGAATTGATTGAGCCCCAAGAATTATGGACTTCCTGCTTCTGCTTCTGATGCTGCTGGTGTCCCATCCAGTCTCTGGGAAGCTTAGAATGAAGTGCCCGCTGAGTTTGGAGCATCAGGATGGAAAACAACCATGGAGCTATTACAGGCCAGGAGACCATCTCATTACTATGATCAGCACTATAACAGAAACATCGTATATAATGTTCCCTTTCAGCCGGGCTCCTTCTACTCAGTCTCATTTGTAAGTCAGTCAGGATGATGGAGCTGCAGCCCCTCCATTTGCAATCCTGACACCCTCCTTCTTCTTGTATCTCTTCCTTCTACATTACAGGACCTGTCTGGTTTTCTTAATGATTTTGATTTCCATTGATTTCCTCTTTTGTTTTATTTTCTGGTAAAGACTCAAATCCAAAGATGTGACTGAAAAAACCTGAAGGAAACAGAAATAATTTTCATCTCCCTGTACTATCCTAGTTTCATGTCATGACTGACTGATCCTTGGTTTTGGATCAATATTGGCTTAAGGCTCAGTAGGCTTGTGGAGACAAAGAGGATTGAATTTTAAAAAAGAATTTGTTGTTTCTATTGAGGATAATAACATGAACATTTTTTTTACAGTAGGCTTTCTTTTGGTTATTCAAATGCCCTACGTTTCATCTTTGCAATTCAACTTATCAACAAGAATCCCCAGCTCCTGCACAATTTCACACTGGGCTACAATATCCTTGACAACTATTTGAACACTTTACGCACTTCAGACGCCTTGTTGGACATCTTCTCCACTGGAGAAGGCAATGTCCCCCACTACAGCTGTGGAAGGAAGGACAACATTTTGGTTCTTCTTGATGGAGCTGACAGGGGCATTTCCATCCAGATGTCAACGTTACTAGGCACCTACAAAGTTGCCCAGGTTGGTGAGTGTTTTCCTCTGTCTGATAAACTGTGGGGTTCTGGAGGGTGAGCAATAGATGCAACCATATCATCTCCACTGAATTCAAGAGTTGCTTTTCACCACATTACGAAACATGTCAACTACTTTTTTATCCTATTATGTTAGTGTTCATATTCAGCATAAATGCCCTGAAGATCAATAAGATCCCTGGAGAAGACTGTCCACTGGCTATTCAACCATTCAAAAAAATATCCTTAGTTGTTGGGTCCTTTATTGGCATGTTCATTTCACTTATAAATAATATCTGCCATATCCAGTTGGATTGAAGTTGGCTAGAGTACAGTCTATATATAAATAAAATAAAAAGCAACAGGGAGAAAGCAGAACTATTTAACTCGTTTTTTGCATCTGTCTTTATACAAAGGGAAAAAAACAGTCCAACCTATCAAAAACAGTACCATAAAAACAGATTAAAAACACAAGTTAAGATAGGCAAGAAAATGATAAATGAGCACCTGTCCAGCCTAGACGAGTTCAAATCGCCAGGACCAGATGGATTACATCCCAAGGTTCTCAAGGAACTGGCAGATGTGATCTCAGAACCACTGAACTATATTTTTCAAAGATCCTGGAGCACTGGGGAACTACCGGAGGACTGGACAAGAGCTGATGTAGTTCCCATCCTCAAAAAAGGAAAAAAAATAGATCCAAGAAACTACAGACCTATCAGCCTGACCTCAATACCTGGGAAGATTCTGAAAAAGATAATCAAATCATATAAAGGATTCTAGCTATCAGGTCAGTTAGTCTAATAGATATTGTGGCTAAAATATGTACCATGATCCTCTTAGATAAACTTGACATTGTATAGAAGAAAAATGCAACTCTACCTAAGGTTTTAGATAGAGTTAAAAGCAATATAAATTTGTATAATAAATAATGCATAAATTAATTATCTAATATTGACAACAGGTTTGTCAAAATCATAGATATCCAACTTTCTTTCCATTTATTAAAGTATATAATGGCAAAGTTACCCGGAAACTATTATATCAAACTGAAGTTTGGAGCTTAATATATATCACTAGTAGAACAAACACAATCACCGCATCTGAGAACTATTTTGGAGGTGGACAAAAGGACTTCAGCTACTGCCCTCAGAGCTGAATTGGGAATTTATACAAAGTATCCTTTGTCAAACGTCAGTATATAATTATTGTTGTAAAATTAGAGCTATGGAAAGTGACAGACTCACAAAACTGTCTCTGTTAGAACAGACAAAATTTCAGTGAAGGACCTCTTGGATTGTACAACACATTATACTAGGAGCTCCCTGTCTCTTGTACAACTGGAGAACAAGCTAAAAAGGCTGCTGCAAAAAGAATCCAGAATATTAAAGCAGGGAAATATATAGCCATTGTCAGTAAGGTTGTAACCCTTTTATTTGTAGAGATCCAGAGATAGAAAAAGTAACAAATCTATTATTGGAATGTCAATCGTCGAAGAAAGAGACAGATCAATATCTTGGACAGAACATTACACAAATTACTTCTTAAGATACATATTAAAAATTGTATATAATACAGCCTGCTATTTGAGCAAAACATATGCTGAGATCTGGATATGTTGGTCTGATTGTGGTGAATTATAGCGGTGATAATGAAATTATTTACATTCTTTATTCTTATTCTTTCTTACTTATTTTATTCTTGCATTCTGTTTTATACAGAGAATTACTAATGTTCTATGTTCTACATTACGCATTTTGGTATGACTTAATTGCTAGTCAGTGATAAATTATTCTAATATGGTCATGAGAACCAATAAGGAATTATTAAAATTTAGTATTTGGGACTTCATCTGGTCCCAAATATAACACAGCATTCTTCATTGTGTTTTCAGATCAGTTTTGAACCTGTTTCAAAGGCTCTGAGAGATAAAAGAAAATTCCCCTTTTTCCACGATATGCTCCCCAAAGAAGGGATCCAGTACCCAGCAATTGTCCAACTGCTCCTTCATTTCAGATGGACCCTGATTGGCCTCTTTGCTTCAGACACAGAGAAGGGGGAGGATTTCATGAGGACTCTGACTCCTATGCTTGTCAGGAATGGAGTTTGTGTTGTTATATCACAACGATTCTCAACAACTGGACATACAGCAGCTCTCGGGGATGCCCTCTCTAAGTGGAGACAAGTCAATGTCTTTGTTCACTTCATAGAAATTGTTTACCCTTGGGACAGACTTCTTCCGTTCCATTTAACACTTGAAGATTTGCCAGGACACGTTGAGGGGAAAGTCTGGATCATGACAGTCTTGGGTCGTTTCAAAATTACAAGGCACAAACTTCTCAAATATGTCCATAGTGTTTGGGGATTTTCTTTTCAGGAGAAATATAGGCAAAAATATTATCCCTTTGAACCCCATTTATTTCT
>NW_015388623.1:72554-85927 GCF_001527695.2 Protobothrops mucrosquamatus
GGGACAGACTTCTTCCGTTCCATTTAACACTTGAAGATTTGCCAGGACACGTTGAGGGGAAAGTCTGGATCATGACAGTCTTGGGTCGTTTCAAAATTACAAGGCACAAACTTCTCAAATATGTCCATAGTGTTTGGGGATTTTCTTTTCAGGAGAAATATAGGCAAAAATATTATCCCTTTGAACCCCATTTATTTCTGAAACCTCCGATTGAATATCACTATTTTCACTGTTTTCTTTTAAAAGACATCTTTTCTGTCAGAGGCCGGAGAAGATGCACCCAGAAAGCCCCACTGGAGACCCAGGAGAAAAGGAACAGGATCCAGATTGAAAATTACCCCTATTTGTACAGTTTCTTTAACACTCTGGCCCACAGCTTGAATGCTGCATATTCCTCCAGATCAAGGAGGAGAAGCAAAGAAGTTGAAGAGAGGTTGGGAACTCCAAGGCTGCAACCGTGGCAGGTAAAAAGTGCCAACAAGGATACAGAATACAGAATAATAGTCTTTAGTCCATCACCCTTTTCAAGCAGGTTGAAACCATTTCAGACAAGCGGCTGTCCAGTCTCTTCTTAATAACCTCCAGTGATGAAACACCAAGACCTTCCAAAGGCAAGCTGTTCCACTGGTTAATTGTTCTCAGGGTTAGGAAATTTCTCCTTAATTCCAGGTTGCTTCTCTCCTTAATTAGTTTCCATCCATTGTTTCTTGTCTTGCCTTCTGGTGCTTTGGTAAATCCCCTCTTCTCTCTGACAGCCCCTCAGATATTGGAATACTGCTAACATGTCTCCCCTAGTCCTTCTTTTCTCTAGACTGGCCATACCCAATTCTTACAACTGTTCTTCCTATATTTTAGTCTCCAGGCCCCTGATCATCTTAGTTGCTTTTCTTTGCACTCTTTCCCAAGTCTTCAGTAAGGCATTTAATAAAGTAGATCACAACTTACTACTTGATAAAATAGAAAAATGTGGGTTAGACAGCATCACCACTAGATGGATTCGTAGCTTGCTGACTGGCCGTACTCAGCATGTGGTCCTCAATGGAACTGCATCTACATGGAGGGAAGTGTGTAGTGGGGTGCTGGGTCCAGTGTTCTTCAACATCTTCATCAACGATTTGGATGAGGGGATGGATAGATGGGGAACTCATCAAATTTGCAGACGACACCAAGCTGGCAGGAATAGCCAACACTCCAGAAGACAGGCTTAGGATACAGGAGGATCTGGACAGACTTGAACACTGGGCGCTATCTAACAAAATGAAATTCAGTGGTGAAAAAAGTAAGATTCTACATTTAGACAAGAAAAACCAAATGCATAGGTGGTACCTTGCTCAATAGTAGTAACTGTGAGAGGGACCTTGGAGTCCTAGTGGACAATCACTTAAATATGAGCCAGCAGTGTGTTGCAGCTGCCAAAAAAGCCAACACAGTGATAAGCTGCATTAACAGAGGGATAGAATCAAGATCACATGAAGTATTAATACCACTTTACAATGCCTTAGTAAGGCCACACTTGGAATACTGCATCCAGATTGTCACCACAATGTAAAAAAGATGCTGAGACTCTAGAAAGAGTACAGAGAAGAGCAACAAAGATGATTAGGGGGTTGGAGGCTAAAGTATATAAGGAACAGTTGCTAGAATTGGGTATGTCTAGTTTAATGAAGAGAAGGATGAGGGGGGACATGATAAGCAGTCTTCCAATATCTCAGGGGCTGCCCCAAAGAAGAGGGAGTCAAGCTATTCTCCAAAGCACCTGAAGGCAGGACAAAAAGCAACGAATGGAAACTAATCAAGGAGAAAAGCAACCTAGAACTAAGGAGAAACTTCCTGACAGTGACAACAATTAACCAGTGGAACCACCTGCCTCCAGAAGTGGTGAATGCTCCAACACTGGAAATTTTTAAGAAGAGACTGGACAGCCATTTGTCTGAAATGGTATAGGGTTTCCTCCCTGAGCAGGGGGTTGGACTAGAAGACCTCCAAGGTCCCTTCCAATCTATTATTGATCATTACACAGTCAGCCAGATGTTCAGACTGGATTTGGCATTTTTGTCTACCTATCGAGTCCTTACCAAGGATCTGGGATAGGCAGATGTGGATGTTTGATGGTATTACAGATATTGTCACAGGATGGAAGCAGTTTCTAGTAAGGCCACCTTTTGCAATTGACTAATGGCGAATTTGTCAATGCCAATGGTGTTCAAGTGATGCTCCAGTTGTTTTGGGATTGCACCCAAGGCGCCTATTACTATTGATACTACCCTTCCTTGCCTTTGCCACAATCTTTCTCTTTCTATTTGTAGGTCTCTGTACTGCCACGTCCACTATCCAGACTTTTTTGTCTTTCTTATCGATAATTATTAAGTCTGGGGTGTTATGTTGCAGGTGCTTGTCTGTTTGAATTCTGAAGTCCCAGAGCAGTTTAATTTTATCATTTTCTATGACTTTCTCTATTTTATGATCCCACCAGTTCTTGCTTACAGGCAAATGATATTTCTTGCAGATCTTCCAATGCACCATAGTTGCTACTTTGTCATGCCGCTGCTTGTAGTCAGCCTGTGTGATCTTCTTGCAGCAGCTTACCAGGTGGTCCTCTGTTTCTTCAGCTTCTTTGCATAGGCGGCACTTACTATCTGTTGCTGTCTTCTCAATTTTGATTTTGTATGCATTTGTCCTTAAAACTTGGTCTTGTGCAGCCAGAATTAGTCCCTCAGTCTCTTTCTTCAATTTTCCTGCTCTTAACCATTGCCAGGTCCTGTTATTATCTGCTTTCCCAGCTATTTTTTTTAATGTACTGGCCATGTAGTGCTTTGTCTTCCCATGCCTCTATTCTGTTCTTCATTTGGTCTTTCTTGTAGGCCAGTTTGGTCTCTCCAGTAGTCAGTAAGCCTTCCTGATATACTAATTTCAGTGCATCTTCATCATTGTCCTTCAGATATTCTTCCAAAGCAATTTTTTCTTCTTCAACCATCTGATGTACTTGCAGCATTCCATGCCCACCTATTTGCCTTGGTAGGTAGAGTCTGCCAATGTGGATGAAGGGCATGATTCATTGTCATTATTTTTTCAAGTCTTCCTATCCATTGCTTTTAGTTCTGCTTGAGTCCAGTCCACTATTCCAGCTGTGTATCTAATGACTGGAATTGCCCAGGTGTTGATTGCCTTCATGGTATTTCCTCCATTGAGTTTGGACTTTAAGATCTTCTTCACTCTCTTGATGTATTCACCTCTAATCGTTTTCTTGACTTCAGTATGCTTGATGTTGTCAGCTTGAAGGATACCTATTATTATTATTATTATTATTATTATTATTATTATTATTATTATTATTATTATTATTATTATTATTATTATTATTATTATTATTCATAATAAGTACTAGTCATTTCTATAGCAACTACATACTTAATAATCAAAACCCAAAGTCAGAATATCGTTTTTATCTCTTTTGATTAGAGAATCCAAATTGGCTTCCAAGTGGAAACAAAGATATTTACTTTCTTTTCCTTAATTAATTTTGTTAACTTTGCCATCTCCGCCAATCCCATCAGTTTCTCCATCCATTCTTCCATTGTGGGAGTTGATGCCTCTTTCCATTTTTGAGTACATAAGATTCTCATGGTAGCCAGTATATATGATAACAAAGTTCCATTTTTTCAATTCTTTATTCAATAATCATAAAAGAAAAAATGCTTTCCACTTATACTTATTTTAAGAATCTTGTGGATTAAAACATAAATCTGTCTCATATTTCTTTGCCTTGTCACAAGTCAGCCACATATGATAAAGACTACATTCTTTACAACTATATTTTCAAACAAACATTTGAAACACCTGTTTATATCTTTGAAAAATTATCAGGTGTTAAATGCCAATAGTACATCATTATATACAAATTCACTACAAATTTTGTATAATTATATTAGAATTCAACATAAATTTCCGACAGATCATTTTCATAAAGACTCTTAAGTTTTATCACTCATCCTTCTTTGAATGCATCATTAATGAAATTAACAAGTTAATTATATGATTACCTATCTAATAAATTAGTTACTATCACTAACTTATTATAAGCTCCCATCCATCTGCTCTTATATGAGATACCATAGTTTGTCAAGTCCAAATTACTAAGGATATTTTTCTACAGAATTTTATTTATGCACCTCTCTCTATTGAGAAATGATTTTTTTTTTCCTGGAAAAAAGCTGGGATTTTTTAAAAAGTTATCTAAGTAGTTTTATCCCAGAATTGGAATAAATCATGCCTAAAAATATCATGATTTATCAGTTCAGTTTGCCTATAAATGAATATATCGGATAACAGATGAGCAAGGACTAATTGTTATACATATTTCCCCAGTTCTATGAGGAACAGTGAAAATTATTTGAGTACAATAGAAGATTAACCTGGGAATTTACTTCTGAACAAATCCATGCCTACTAATAATCACCCTGTTGTTTTCAAGGAGTTTATTTAAAAAAACATCTTCATTTGGTTTGTTTATTCAATTGTGTTCTGACTGCTCTACCGTGTTCTATAGAATTGATATTTTTTTTCAATTTTGTTTGATAAATATACGATTGATAAATTTTTGCTGAATATTTGTATTTCACTTTTGAAGCTGGTGATCTTGTTCTTCCAATTAAGAATATTGTCAGATAATAAGTCATATAATTGCAGAAGAAAGATTCAGATGTGAAAAGATCACATGAGATACAAAACCAAAATTTCAGTCTTTAACAATTCTGCATTTTCCACTTTAGTTTCATCCCTTTCTGGCAAAGAATGACTTTTGCAATCTTTCCACCTTTATTTTGTACTTGGACCAAAATGGAGATGTAGCAGCAGATCTGAACATCAGGACCTGGGTGATTCTCCCCACACTGGATTACAACTATAAGGAACCGGGGCGTTTTGAAAGACAGAGACTTATTATCAACCAAGATACTCTTTCAGAGTTAAAGTTGTCCGACAAGGTGTGTGACATCTTGGTCTTTTCTCTGTTCTCCAAAGCCTCAGGAACCATTTCCAGTGGGCTAAGCCTAATAACCATGGTGGACGACCTTTCCTGAGAATTGAATGTGGGGAATGATAGTTTTCTTAGATTGATTTGGAGGTTTCAATACTATTCAATTTACTCTTTTTGAGGGACACGTTCTCATGACCTCACCTCCATCTTTTCTCATTACAATTCTAGAAAATAAAGAATTTGTTTTATGCTTGTTTCACCAGTATGGCAGCTACATGAAATGAGCAAATAAATATGCAAGAAACAAAAAGCATCTGGCTTAAAGTTGATAGCCTTAATTTGAAAGGAATTTTTCCTTTGTATGTTAACTGGAAGATTGTTTTGGACTACTATGAAAGGGAAGCGAGTTTTCTATGTTTTATGTACTCCAGAAGAAATATTTGCAGATCCCACTGGTCAGAGGTTTCATTCTTCATTAGTTTATCTCTGTTTTAATAAATCTGATATAATAAAAATTTAATAAATCTAAAATTTAGAATAATTTTTGTTAACATGCATTTCTCCATTTTTCATATATCCATAATTTTAAAGTATGATTATCTATTCATATTAAATTTTAAAATTTATTAAATTTAGAATAAATAAATGCAAAATTTAATATGAACAAATAATCATACTTTAAAAGCATGGGCATAGAATGGAGGAATACATGTTAACAGTGCCTGAGGAGGAATCCACTGGGTGTCACTTAATGCCTAAATGTTTTTTTTACAATTACATCTGTCCAGACGTTATTAAGCAGAAAAGTCCTTTTTTGCAACATGATATCCAGAAGCAAAAAGCAGGAATTAAGTGAAGAATCTGCCAGTTATTGTATCTCCTGCAACCATTTGGAACTGGTCAGAGATTTCATATTTATCTAAGTGAAGACCAGAAGATACTTGGATAATGTCCATGTCTACCTCTATTTTTCATAGATGGTAGTAATAGCACTTAGACTTGTATACCACTTCACAGTGCTTTACAGCCTTCTCAAAGTGGTTTACAGGGTCAGCATCTTGCCCCCAACAATCTGGGTCCTCATTTTACTGACCTCAGAAGGATGGAAGGCTGAGTCAACCTTGAGCTGGTGAGAATCGAACTGCCAAACTGCTGGCAGCCGACGGTCAGCAGAAGTAACCTGCAGAACTGCATTCTAACCACTGCGCCACCATGGCTCATGGTGAGTCCTAACACATTTTCTTTGGCATTCCTATTTTTTTCTGCTTAGTCTCTGCCTCGGTCCAAATGTGTGGAAAATTGTCATCCTGGATTTGTCAAGCGGGTTCAAGAAGGAGAGCCACTTTGCTGCTACGACTGCGTTCCTTGTCCAGAGGGGACCATCTCCACTCAGGAAGGTGGGTGACACTGAAGAAAAGGGAAGGCCCCGTGGAACTGGATTTATCCAGAGCATTTTCATGAAAGTACATGTTGAAAGACACTTTGAAGCTTGTTTTCTCATTTATTTTCAAAATGCACAAATTATTATGTAATGGGAAGAAAAGCTAAACGTGAAGGAGGCACTAGGAAGAGATAGAAGGTAAGGCAGATTGGGCAACCTTTACCATTGACAGGGAAAATAATTCATCTTGATATTAGTTTGGATGTGTCCTTCTATGTTTATCTTTCTAGCAACGTCTCAGTTCTTTGAAACTTCAGAAATTGTCCATTCCTTAAGTCCATTTCTTTTCCTCATCTGAAGGAGATTTTATGCATCAAAAATGACGCATAAAAAGTTATATCAAGCAATCTTTCTATTAAGCTCATCAACCATCATAAGCAGAAAGGTCTTCTTGAAGGACCATGGAGGGAGAGGTTTGGGGCTTTTTAAGCTTTTTTGTTGTGGTGGTGGTTAAATAGTGAAATATGAACAACTACAGCCCCAACCTAAAAGAATTCCAGTCATGGTTCAAAAGTGATTCAGTTGAAACAGAAATAACAAAAAGCATGTGAAAATGGAGAATTAATAAAAATAACAAGGTGCATAATATTGATTGACATGGAACTCATTCAGTGCTTGAACATATCAGTAAATCTAGAGAATATGGAACCAGATTGCTTCATCTGCTGATTCTTAGACTATAAGATTTTATCCAGAATAAAGTCTGATATTCTCTTTATTTATTACTTACGGAATTAATCTTCCTTAAAATTAGGATAAGAAATTTCTTTAAAACTGCTTTCTAGGGTGGAAATGATGTTCCCTAATTAATAAACATTTACAGAGAAGAGTGTGAAATTCTGAAAAGTTCTCATTCCACAAGAATGAACATATTAAAGTAAAAGCACAAAGGTAAAGCTGAATATCTACAAAGCTAAAGCGACCTTTGGAGAGAGAGGGCCCCCGTTTCTCCCCAAGACCTCTGAGGGCTTCTGCTCAGGATGGCTCCCACCCTGGAAGACCCTGAAGAAGCCCTGAAAGACCAGGCTGCTCTCCAGGCTCAGGAGCAGAGGGAGGCTGAGGCCCTGCTGGAGGGGATCTGGGTCTATGGGTGGCCTTGGGGACCATTCGGGATTCATTTTGTCTTTTAAAATATTTTACTTTTTTAATAATAATAATAATAATAACCAGGGCTTTTTTTCTCAGAGAAAAGGTGGCGGAACTCAAACCTGGCCACGCCCTCATCAAACCCTAGGACCGCCCCTTTAGAGAACAGGAATGCAAGTAAAATTTGGGAGGGGCTATTTCCGGTGCGGGAGGGGCTATTTCCGGTGCGGCCGGCCCGGAAAAAGGTGCCGGAACGCGGTTCCGCTGCGTTCCGGCTGAAAAAAAGCCCTGATAATAACAATAACAACAACAGCAATAACAACAACAATAATAAATCTAGAGACACTGGAGACAGGCAACCTATAATTTGTATAAATAAGCAAATAAACAAATAAATTCTTATTAATTTCTCAGTCTAAAGCAGGGGTGTCAAACTGCCGGCCCACAGGCCGGATGCATCATAGCGAAACTGCACCCACCCCATTGCCGGCAATGGCAAAAAAGTAATGATACGTCGTGACACGTCACGTGACATTGCGAGTTTGACACCCCTGGTCTAAGGTATCTAACTGGGATCAACAGTAAATATCTAATATTTATTTATTTGTTTAGCCTGCTTTTATTAATTTTATAAATAAATTATACATTTTTTTAAACAACTCAAGGCAGCAAAGAGACACAAAATGACCCTTCCTCCACCTATTTTCCTCACAGCAGCCTGCGAGCTGAGCAGGGCTGAGAGAGAGTGACTGGCCCAAAGTTACCCATTTCATTAATTTTACCTCAGAGACTCTGTGTAACTTTTACATTACAAGCTTGATTTACTGAAATGATATCAATACATTTAGATATATGCAACTTCACATAAGGAAGCCCTCTGTGGAGAGATGATGATTGTAATCCAATGGAGAGAAAAGTGTGGAAACCAGATCTTCTCAGATGACACTTCAGAAGCTCCATCTGAACCACATCAAGCATTGTTTTCAACATCCAAAGTGATGAGAACAGACAATGCATGGATCGAGAGACATGGTGTGCACAGTTACAGCGGCACCCCATTACACCCTTATTAGTGCTGCTCCCAATAGCCATTTCAGAATATTTATAGGACTCCCTTTCACTATCAGCCAACTAAATTGGATTTCATAGGATAGGCATCCTCTGAGTCCAGGATATTGAGAAATGCCATCTGGAAGGACCCAGGAAGTGTGCCTAGAAAAATTATTAGATTCATCATTTACCTCTAATAATGTAGTTCATATGAAGGTTCCTCTTATTATGAAGGATTTTATGTATTCGGTTCTTAGGCAATTGATGAAGACACACGATGAACAAGTAATCTCTTTATTGATCTTCTCCTTACAACCAAGCAAGCAGCAAAAGGCACGAAGGCCTTTTATAGAGTCCTGAACCCGGACAGTGTCAGCCAATAGGAAGCTGGCTGTTTTCACGCCTTGCGCATGCGCACAAGGCTGGCGACAGCCAGTCTGGTCCTGGGCAGCTTTTGGTCTGCCCGGGAACATTTGCAACATTTTCCTTAGAATTGACAGAAACCTCACATAGTCCCCAAGTCCACAATGGACTCCTCTTGGGAACACTGTCCCTTGAACCCAAGGCCAGCCGCTGGAGTGGCCTGAGTGGCAGAAGTGCCCCAGTACTCCATAGTCCCTGTGTACGTGCCGGAGGTGCCAGAGTCAGGAGTTGCCTCCATGGCAAACCCCCTTCCTGGAGACTTCCTTTATGGAGCAATAACTGAACTGTATGAGTTCCCCTAGTGAAATTCCCTGTCTAGGGCTATGTTTGAATTGTGTGGATACCCTCGGTGCGACTCCCTGTCTGGAGCAGTAACTGATGTGCGGGATGACCCCCATTCTGGGGAATTTCTGTTTGGAGCACTTGCGGAACCCTGAAGTGACACCCTAACAGCCTCAGCAGCAGTCTCATCAGCTTGTGAGACACTACTAGAATCGGGAAACTGTGAACCAGAATGCATATTATGGTCCTCCTCCCCCCCAGAGCAGAGCCAGGAGCAGATGTGTTGCTGTGAAGCTTCCAGCGCAGTTGGTCGCTATATCTGCGGATGACACGTCCATCATCCAAGGCCACTTCATATGACAGCGACCCAGAGACCTTGCATACCACTGCTGTGACCCAGAGATGTCCAGGCCCATAGTTGCTTGCCCACACCGGATCACCCACCTGAAGTCTCCTAGGTGCCCACGGCTGTGACACCTGTGAAGCCACCCAGTCTGGGTGCTATCTGTCCAGTTTGGTGAGGAGGAGGCGACCCCAGCAGAGTTCTGCTGGGCTCTTCCCTGTGGCTGTGCAAGGTGTGGTGTGGTGTGCAAAAAGGAAATCTGCTAACCTGTGATGCCAGTTACTATAAGTCAGTTTCTTGAGAGCATCTTTGGTAGTGCGCACCATCCTCTCTGCTTGGCCGTTGGAAGATGGGTGGAAGGGAGCAGAAGTTGCATGCCGGATCAAGTTGGCCTGAAGAAAAGTCTGGAACTCAAAAGAGGTAAATTGGGGGCCATTATCTGAAACCAGGACATCTGGAAGTCCATATGAGGTGAAAATTGCTCTCAGCACCTGGATGCTCCTGGCAGTAGTGGTGGAGGAAACAGGAACAACCTCTACCCACTTGGAATGGCTGTCAAGAAGGAGAAGGAAGAATTGCCTCTGAAAGGGACCAGTGTAATCTATATGGACCCTTGACCATGGGGTTTGTGTTTCCTCCCACCTATGTACTGGGGCCTGAGGCATTTCAGGCCATGACTGTTGGCACACTTGGCACCCATGCACCTGGGCCTCGATGTCTTTATCGAGTTCAGGCCACCAGAGATGACTGCGTGCAAGTGCTTTCATTCCTGGATGTCCCTCATGCAGAGAGAGTAAGACTGTAGACCTCAATGAGGCTGGAATGACTACCCAACTACCCCATAACAGGCACCCTTTGAATGTAGAAAACTCGTGCTTCCTTTGCCAGAAGCTTTGAAACTCCGTAATTGGACATGTGTCAGGCCATCCTGACAAGACCCATGTCAGCACGCGTGTGAGCGTATGATCAGTGGCAGTTTCTGCAGCCACTTCCCTAGCATTGAGGGAAGATTCAGGCAACTCCTGAATGGAAAGAATGTTAATAGCAGGAGCAGGATCTGCCTCTACCTGTTTCAGAGGTAATCTGCTTAGGCCATCTGCATGACCCATCTCTTTTCCAGGTTTGTGAACTAGAGCGTAGTCATATGCTGACAGGAAGATGGACCACCTCAGCATATGTGGAGAAATAATGTGTGGAGTCTGTTTGTTGGTTGTAAACAAACCCAGCAGAGGCTTATGGTCTGTATAGATCGTGAAGTGGCAGCCATATAAGAAATCATGGAATTTCTTTATGCCAGCCACTTTGGCCAAGGTTTCTCTGTCAATTTGAGCGTAATTCCACTCTGCAGATGACAGAATCCTTGAGTAGTAGGCCACAGGGACGTGTGTCCCATCAGCCTTCAGGTGGCTAAGTACTGCTCCCACCCCATAAGGAGATGCATCACATGCGATGCACACAGGCAGTTGCTCATTGAAATGCGCTAATACAGCATTTGAAGAGAGCAAGGCCTTAACCTCATTAAAACTCCTTTCATGGACTTTTGTCCACTTCCATGGAGTCTGCTTGTCTAAGAGTCGGTGTAAACGGCTCTGCCATTGCAGCCTTATGTGGGAGAAATGCGTGATAGAAATTTAAGAGCCCCAAGAAAGCTTGCAGCTCACTCTTGGACCTGGGACTTGGGGCCTGCTGAATTTCTTGAAGCTTGGACTCAGCAGGGTGGATACCTTGAGCATCAATCCTGAAGCCTAAGAAGTCAGTGGAAATGACTCCCATTTTGCATTTGTCTTGCTTCAATTTAAGGCCTGCTTGGCAAAAACGAAGCAAGACAGCCCTTAATTTTTCTGCTAAATTTTGAGATGACTCCCCAGCAATGAGGACATCATCGAAGCAGGGACAGACCCCAGGAATACCTCGAAGTGTGCGTTCCATGACACTTTGAAATATGCCAGGGGCTACATTAACCCCAAACTGCAGTCTTTAAACATTAAAGGCCCCTCTATGTGTTACAATCGTTTGGGCCTCTGCAGTTGCCTCATCAACAGGTAGCTGTTGATAGGCCTTGCCAAATTAAGTTTTGCAAAAAGTCGTCCTCCTTTGAGGGAGGCCAGAATGTGGCTGACCACCGGCACGGGATATGTGTGCTGTTGCAACGCTTTATTCAGTGTGCACTTATAGTCTGCGCATATGTGGACTTCTCCATTAGCCTTTAAAGGTGTTACAATGGGGGTTTCCTATGGACTAGAGTCCACAGGTTCTAAGATGCCCTGCTGGAGCAGCTTGTCCAGCTCTATATCTATCTTGCTTTTGAGAGTAAAAGGCACCCTTCTAGGTTTGATCCTGATGGGCGTGCTGGTTGGGTCTAATCGTAGTGCAATGGGGGGGGGCTTGTAGGAGCCAAACTTTGAGCTAAACACATCAGCAAACTCCTTGCAGACTTCTGCAAGGCCCAACATTTGCAAGCTGTGAAGCCCAGTCACTTGGATTCCAAGGGCCTCGAACCAATCGAGTCCAATAAGACTCGTGCGTTCACCCCCAACTACCACCACATCTAGGAAGCCCTCAAAATCCTTATGCTGCACTTTGAGCGTAGCTTCCCCTTTCACACTGACTTTGGAATTCTGGAAGTCAGTGAGGATTAGACTCGATGGCCTGAGTTTGACTCGAAGGCCACTACTGCTGCAAATTCTTTTGAAGGTGTCAAATGAAATGATTGATAGAGCGGACCCTGTGTCCAACTCCATCGATAAGGGAACCCCTTGCAACTTCATGTCAATGCGAAGTTTTTTCTTAAGGGGCTTGTGTGTCCCTGTCCTCAGAATACTCCTGCACGATGCGCAAAAACCCACCCTGTGTTGGCTGGGGACCCTGGTACCTTTCTGAAGCAATTCTTCCAGAGGTTGGACCTTCTGGCGACCCAAACACATGGAGGCAATGTGGCCTTGCCTGCCACATGCCCAGCAAATGGTGGAGCAGAATCTGCAGTCAGCTCGCTTGTGGCGTCCTCCACACCTGAAGCACTGAGGAGATGTTGGGGCCTTGTCTGGACGCCCCTTCGGCCTTCTTTCTGCTGGCTGGTGAAGTCTGTCCACCTCCTCTTTAGGATCTGCTTCTGAATCTTCTCAAGCGTCCTCTTGATGGATGGTCACAGTGGCTGGAGGGTTCCTGGCGAGCCGCAAAGCCTTCTGCTTCCTCAGCTGTAACCTCTCTTAAGGCATCTTGAAACGATACTTCTTCTTTCGCGAAGATTTTCTGTTGCAGTTCTCTACTTCATAGACCACACATGAAATGATCTCGCAGCCTCTCTTCCAGGTCCTTGAACTCACAAGGCCTGGCCGCTTGTCTTAAGGCAGCAATGAAGTCCGCAGCAGATTCACCCGACCTCTGGTCTCTCTGCTTGAACGCGTGCCTCCAAGCGATGACAGACAATTTAGGCTGGAAATATTCCTTCAGCATCTTCTTCAAATCAGCGTACGTTACTGACTCCAGAAGTGCAGGGGCCACCAGATTTTCAGCAATGTCGAATGCTTCCTGGCTGCAGGCGCACAGAAGAGTTTATTTTATTTTATTTATTTATTTTATTTATATTTGGATTTATATCCCGCCCTTCTCCCGTAGGACTCAGGGCGGCTGACAATCAATTAAAAACATAAATAACAGTACAAATTTAAAATTAGTTAAAAGGAATATTTAAATATTTGTCAAATTTAAAATATAATTAAAACCCCTCTAAAAATTACCCTAGGCCAGTCCTGCAAGCTGGAACAGCCAAGTCT
>NW_015388623.1:87259-90331 GCF_001527695.2 Protobothrops mucrosquamatus
GGTGAAGAGATGGTTGGGGAAGAGTTTGGCTAACTCCATCATCCTTTCTTGTTCTGCTGTCCAAATTATCATCTGCTCCATCTGGCTAGGAGTTTCTCCCCCATTCCCTGACTCTGACCTCCACTCCCAGCCTGGAGTGATCATCCTACAATGTAACGAAGGGGCTGTTGTCATGTTCTATGTCTCCCTCAGCTACATGGGCTTCCTGGCTGCCATCTGCTTCACAGTGGCTTTCCTGGCCAAGAATCTGCCTGGGGCCTTCAACGAAGCCAAGCTGATCACCTTCAGCATGCTGGTCTTCAGCAGTGTCTGGGTGACTTTTGTGCCCACCTACCTGAGCACCAAAGGGAAATACATGGTGGCTGTGCAGATCTTCTCCACCCTGGCCTCCAGTGCTGGTCTGCTGGGCTGCATCTTTATCCCCAAGTGCTACTTTATCCTTCTGAGGCCAGACCTGAATACAAAGGAGCAGCTTACAACCAGAAGAAATGTGGAAATGTGAGACAGAGGAATTTCTAATCTCATGCCAAGAGGCCAGACATAGACAATTGTTTAAGCTGTTCTCCATATTTGAGTCAGCAAATGATTTTTCTTTAAGAAATAAAGGGTGTGTGGAAAATTGTGAGGAAACAAATTTCTTGGATGAATGAGAGCATATTAGCAAGGTAGAAGAGATGTATGGGGCAACCTTGATACCCTGATTTTTCAGTACATTTTATTCAAACTGCTATGGCAATGTAACTGATATGTTTCTTTTTACTTAGATAATAACTGTTGCTTGAGAAGGGTAAAAGCAGATAAGAGGGGAAGTAACTTTAGACTTGCTAATTATGAATATTCATTCTTACCTCATTTATTAAACATTTTCTCCTCCTTTCCTCAAATGTATAAAGATGAGGAAATCCTTTTGTCTGTGGAAATCCCTCCCACTATTTTCTGGAGGGAAATTCCTCCAGTGGACACTGAGTAAATATTAACTAAATAATAAATAAGAACTGCATTAAGCTAATTGTTTATTTTTGGGGGGTCCTACTTTTGATTCATCAGAAACTAGTGTCAGAAGTGGGATTCACAATGATCTGAAACCAGAGATAGCAACTGGTGCACCCCTATAAGCTATATGTTGTGAGGTTCATCTCATGTTCCTTCCCATTACCATATAAAGGTACCATTTAGGAGTGTGTGTGAGGCCTCAGTCTGTGTCTAAGAGTCTGTTATGGCTGGGATGGTTTGTTGAATGTAGGTGTTCCCATCCTGATTCTCAGCTACTTTGACTGTGTTGTGAGCCCAGCTGAGTGATGGCCAGAGGAAGCAAAGGGGGATTTGGTTTTGAAGGGGAAAGTGTGACCTTTCTGTGTTGAACAACAGAGACTGACCTGGAGGCTCTGTTCAAACTCCCCTTTTCTTATTGTCTGAATGGAGGAATTGCCTAAGCTGAATCTAGGAAGGGAGAGACATGGATAACAAGCAGACTCTGACTGGTGAATGAACCTTTCCCAAATAAATACGTAAATCCACTGTGGCCCAGGGCTGAGAGTGAGTCTGGTGCCCTCACTGGTGCCTCCACAGGTTGTGAAAGAAAGGGAGTGTGTGAATCTGGAAGGGATTATAAAAAAAAAAACCCTCTTCCTCCCTAGTGGGAAGAGAAACTGCCCCAGATGTGAATCCAAGGACCACAATAATCAGTCCAGGGAAGGAAAAGGAAAGGCTGGCGAGGAAGACCCTCCAATTCCAGACACGGACAGAGATCAGACATCAGATCATAATCTGTAGGGGAAATATGAGAATCTCTGGAGAAAGGCCGGTGGGAAATTAGAAGACTCTGGGGGTCTTGCAGGAGGGTCCACTGATGTGGACTGCCATGTGTGATTAAATATCTGAAGCTGAGGAAAGAGAAAAACTTGGTGGTCATCCTGGGCCCAGGGAAATGGATAAGTACACTGGACCTCTTTCAGGAGAGGAAAGACGGTTGCAGTGAGACTTCTTTGGCTTGAGATTCCTGGGGGCAAATGGCGACATTTGAAGAAGCCTCTGCCCTCCAGCCTTTCCCTTCATCTGCCGGCCCCTCCCTCTTTTGGGGAGTCGAGGGTAAACTGGCTCCGGTCTTTTGGCCTCTAGGGGGGATCCAAAGAGTGGGGGGGCAGCGAGACACCTGAAATCATGGAGGTCCTACCTGCTATAAAACGAGGATGGGGTGATGGCATTTCTTATGCCAAGCAGGTAGTCCTCAACTTATGAACGATTTAGTGTTTGAACTTATAACAATGTTGAAAAAAGTGACTTGTGACTGTCCGTCCCACTTACAAACCCCCCAGTATCCCTGTGGTCAGGTGACCATGACTGGCTGCTTGGTAACCAGCATGTGTTTATGACGGCTGCAGCATCCCAGGGCCATGTGATCGCCCTTTGCAACTTTCCCAGCTGGCTTCTAGCAGGCAAAGTAAATGGGAGATGCTGGATTCAGTTAACGACCATGGCAAAAGAGGTTATAAAATCAGGCGTGGTCATATGGTGACTCACTAATCGCCATACTGCTTACTGAAAGAAATTCCAGTCCCAGCTATGGTCCTAAGTCAAGATCTATCTGTACTTATGGCTGTACAACATTAAGGGGAAATAACTTGAAATGACTAAAAGACTTTCCAATCAGTGCTCAGTTCATTGCGAGAACACAGCCAGCAATGAAATTCTTGTGGAAAACGAAAGAACTCTTACGAATTCCGGAGGGGTTAGCAGAGAAGTTTAATTGCGCAAGGTCCAGAGCATATTAGAGATAGGCAATTCTGAACGAGGAGGGCGTGATTAGACTTCCCAGTGAATTTTCCCAGTGATTATGCATTACATCATTGTTCTAGCAATTATGCAGACACATTATTATTGCAGTTATGCAGACAAATCATTATTCTAATAATTGTTCAATTTACTATATTATTATATTATTATATTATTCCCCCCTTTGGAAGTTTTCTGGCTTAAACTTCCACTATTCGTCCTCCAAGTCAGGATCTTTAGAGGGCAGCATTTTATATTCACATAAAGTTAACATTGTTTCATGTTTTGCAGTTATGATTT
>NW_015388623.1:92989-94806 GCF_001527695.2 Protobothrops mucrosquamatus
AGGGGTTTTCCCCCAGGGCAGTCCGTCTGGCAGGACAACGGCCTCTTCATAAGAGTCCCATCTGGGGTGCCAAAATTCTTGTGGAAAACGAAAGAACTCTTACGAATTCCGGAGGGGTTAGCAGAGAAGTTTAATTGCGCAAGGTCCAGAGCATATTAGAGATAGGCAATTCTGAACGAGGAGGGCGTGATTAGACTTCCCAGTGAATTTTCCCAGTGATTATGCATTACATCATTGTTCTAGCAATTATGCAGACACATCATTATTGCAGTTATGCAGACAAATCATTATTCTAATAATTGTTCAATTTACTATATTATTATATTATTATATTAGAACTGACCCTGACCCTGCCCTCTTCTCTCGGGTTTCCACAATGACTCCATATCAGTTTCCCAATATTTTCTAGGACTAAGACCAGAAAATGCCCATCCCTAAGTCAGACCCTTTTATGTGTCTTATGAAAAAATTGGGATGAAGGACCCAAATGGCTGCCTCATCACTTCCTCTACTGGGGCAAAGCATCTGCAATCTGATTGGTCCAAAAGTCTCCACCATTTTACTCTTGTGTCTCTGGAGAACTGCTTCCCAACTTTGTCAATGTTAAGATGGGTATCTGGAAGTTGAGTCCTGGCAACTAGACTTATTTTTTGTTAATTTGAGATGTTTTGCTGCTTCTCCAAGCAGCTTCTTTGGTCTGAACCAGTTGGATAGGGGGATTCTGGGTAGGCAGAAAGCCGTTGGAATGTACCAACTCCTGAAATTTTGAGGGGGTCTTTATGTGTTCATGGCCTTGATCTTCCTGGGGGCTGATGAGAGAGCAGCAAGAAAATGGGGGACAGGTTGTGTCTGAGGCCTCCGTCTCTGTTGAGGGAAGGAGCTCCGCTTCGGCCCAAATGGATTCCCTCACTCCTCTCTCAAGCCATCCATCTTCCCTGTCCAGAATGTGGGTGTCCTGTCCCCTCCGAGCCCCGATCACAGCCAAGGCAGGAATTTATTTCCTTTGGGGCTTCTTTCCCACTTGATCCGATGATGGCCGGGAAAGGTCAGATGCTCATGAGCCCCAGGAAGGGACCCCAGAAAAAAAAAAGGGGCAGAAAGGACCTCAGAGTCTTGTGGAAAACGAAAGAACTCTTACGAATTCCAGAGGGGTTAGCAGAGAAGTTTAATTGTGCAAGGTCCAGAGCATATTAGAGATAGGCAATTCTGAACGAGGAGGGCGTGATTAGACTTCAGTTTTTATACTCCCCTCCTTAAAGAACAAAGGACTACACATTGAAATACACACTGTGATACATTAGGAACATTTCTCACAGGCATAGAATGGAAGGTTTTGCTACATACAAAGTATCCATGTGCAGAGCGCATTTGGTTGCCACATATTACTGACAGAGAACTTTCCCAGTGAATTTTCCCAGTGATTATGCATTACATCATTGTTCTAGCAATTATGCAGACACATCATTATTCTAATAATTGTTCAATTTACTATATTATTATATTATTATATTATTTCCCCCTTTGGAAGTTTTCTGGCTTAAACTTCCACTATTTGTCCTCCAAGTCAGGATCTTTAGAGGGCAGCTATGATTTTGATTTCTACCTCTGATATTGGATTATAGCCATCAGCATCTATTCCAATCCCAAACATCCAGTTTCGTTTTTCCCATCTATTTTGTTCCAGGAACCAACTGCCATTTTTGACTGTGAGGGTCACCAAATTACAGTTATCCCTTCCACATGAGTCTGCTGTTGTATTTTTCTTTTCAAACAAGATGTGCTCCATCTCCTTTGGGTCTTGGGTATGCCACTTAATA
>NW_015388623.1:97635-110402 GCF_001527695.2 Protobothrops mucrosquamatus
AGGGGAATGGAAGGAGGGAGGGATGGAAGGAGGGAGGGAGGGAAGGAGAGACAGGAGGGAGGGGAAGGGGGAAAGGGGGGATGGAAGGAGGGAGGGAGAGAGAGGGAGGGAAGGAGAGACAGGAGGGAGGGGAAGGGGGAAGGGGGAATGGAAGGAGGGAGGGCTGGAAGGAGGGAGGGAGGGAAGGAGAGACAGGAGGGAGAGAGGGAAGGAGAAAACCAGCGGAAGGGAAGGGATCCTTAACTGGCTTCCTGTCCTTGAACTGTGAAGACTGCAGAAGATTCTTTCAGCACTAGAGATGATCTCTGAATATCTCTCTCCAAGTGTAAAAGGATCAAATGGATCACTCACTTTCCTCTCAATCCACCATCTCCCCTCCCTCTGTTCTC
The DNA here is from genome assembly GCF_001527695.2 of Protobothrops mucrosquamatus. NCBI lineage: Eukaryota > Metazoa > Chordata > Lepidosauria > Squamata > Viperidae > Protobothrops > Protobothrops mucrosquamatus. Next base: position 98,025 of record NW_015388623.1, read on the forward strand.
TATCCTGGATCCTCTAGCCCATTTCTTTTCTTTTATAGAACTGACTGGCTTCGCTTAATTTCCTTTGGGGTATATTTTGTGAGGTGGGACATTGGAGGCAGACGGGGCACCAGGGAAGGAGAGACGTTGTCTTGGACATAATGGAAGGAAAGATCAGATCCCAAATTCTTTTTGGTCCAGAGGCGGAAAAGCTCTTTCACCAAAAGTGCCCAACTGATGGAATGAAGATGGAGAAGGAATGAAGATGCAAAGAAACTTGGGGTGGGGGGCATTCCTTGGGGGGGTCTGTGGCCCCTTCAGGTCCCCCCATTCACTCCAATAGACCCCAACACACTCTGTGGCCCTTTGGAACTTTATCCACCCAGAACTCAGATTGGCCCCTGAAGTAACAATTGTGCAAGACCCTTCTTAGTTCAGGGAGTTTAATGACAGATTTTGATTTCTTCTGCACACTAAGAAGATTCTAGAGGTTTTGAGCTCCTTCTGAGCTAATCTGCTTGTTTTACTAAGAAGTGGGGGGTGGGAGAGAAGAGAGAAGAGATCATTGACATAAACATCAGTTTCTCTCCACAGTTTCCCAGCCATTTGGGGTGAGGTCCTAACTAGGGGCCCCATGCAGCCAGGCTGGGCTCCCCCAGTTGAGGTGCCTTGGAAACAGGTAGGCGGTCCTGAGCCCAGCTGGGGATGGAAACCCTGAAATTGCCTTTGACCTGGGAGCTTCTGCATCGAGCTTGGTGCTGGGTCCTCTAGAGATTGGCCGTCCTTCGGCTCTCTCGGTTGTCATCCTTAAGGAGGTCCTGGCTGTTTAGGGGAGATTGGGGGTCATCTTGCTTGAGACGGATGCTTTTTAGCTGTGCCTTTATATTTTTGTTTCATTCGCTTGAAAGAATAATAATGCCTAAGATCTATTTATTCACTGGTTAGAATAGAATAGAATAGAATAGAATAGAATAGAATAGAATAGAATAGAATAGAATAGAATAGACCTTGGAGGTCTTCAAGACCAACCCCCTGCTCAAGCTGGAGATGCTAAACGATTTCAGACAAACTGTTGTCCAATCTCTTCTTGAAAACCTCCATCAATGGAGCACCCACAACTTCCGGAATGCAAGCTCTTCCACTGATTAATAGTTTCTCACTGTCATAAAATGTCTCCTTGCTTCTAAATTGGATCTCTCCTCACTGGGCTGCCATCTGTTGCTTCTTGTCCTACCTTCAGGTGGTTTTGAAAATGAACCAATGCCCTCTTCTCCACGAGAGTTGCTCAAGTATTGGACGGTGCTGTCAGATCCCCTGCAGTCCTTCTCTTTCTTAGACCAGAGATGCCCAATCACTTAATTCAGGGGTCCCCTACCCCCGGTCCGTAGACTGGCACTGGGCCATGGCATGCCAGCAACCGGTCTGCACAAACAAGCAAAACACCATCCTTGGGATGCCGGCAGCACACAACATTCTCCGGTCCATGGAAAAACCTTTCTTCACGGAACCGGTTCCTGGTGCTCAAAAGGTTTGGGACTTCTGCCTTAATTAATCATCATCTGATTTAGCCTCTGGACCCCTCATCCCTTTTTGTTATTCTTCTCTGCCCACTGAGGGAGTCACCCTTGGTGTTTGAGCCCAAGGGGTTGAGGGGTTGGGGTAGCCTACAGCGGAACCCCCCAAAGCTGCTCTGACAGTCCTGCTTCCAATTCAGAATGCCAATTTGTTCTTTTGGTGGTAAAGAAAGATTTGCCAAGCAGAGTTATGGAATGGACTCGGGTTAAATCAGAGTTCTTGGCAGATGGCCAGCTCAGGGACTGGGCACCCCAGACTTTGGCAATTGCAAATGGACCACAGTTCCCAACAGGGACACAGTGTTTAGGAGTGTCCCTTTTTTACTGCAAGGGCAGAAGCAAAGAAAGGAAAGAAGGAGAGTAGAATAAAACAAGCTAAAAAACAAGGGCAGGAGCTGTTATTAGGACAACAGGTAGTCCCAACTTACAACGATTTGCTTAGTGACTGGATTACAAAGGCACTGAGAAACGTGACTTATGACTAGTTTTCACCCTTATGACCATCATAGCAGCCCATGGTCAGGTGGTCAACATTCAGGCACTTGGGAACTGGCATGTATTTATGACACTTGCAGTACCCTGGGATCATGGGATCATCATAAGGTTTGCTTAACGACTGCTTGATTTACTTAACAACTGCACTCATTTGCTTAACTGTGGCAAAAAAGGTGGTAAAATGAAACAGAACTCACTGAACAACTGTCTTGCTTAGCAACAGAAATTGTGGTCATAAGTGGAGGATTACCTTTATTACCTCATAGTCTATTGGAATTTATCTTCAGAGATGTTCAGGATCTCCTAATCAGAACATTCACATTTCTTCTCCCTTCTACTCGCATCCTGGGAGCCTGGAGCAAAGTCCTTATTTCTGGGGTTTCTGAAGCTGGAACCAGCCTGAGATGACTGAGGTGAACCCACCAGGTCAGGCCTTCAAGCATTGCACTGCTGGTCTTTCCACCTTGGAGAGGGACCCTCTTTCCTCTGATGGAGTTTGCAACACACCCAATCTCCTGCTTGCAACTATTCACATGGTGCAAACCCAGGTACACCAATCTTATCAGGATGTAGTCTGACTCTCCCTTGGGGTTTCTCCACCCACATCTTCTGGACTCCAGTCACAACCTAGCCCAGGTATTGGGGAAAAGAACCTGCTTTAATAAGGGGATGGAGACAAGATGGTGGATATCATGGAGAAGCTTCTTTTACAAAGCAGGAGCGACTATGGGAAAGGTGTGCTAACTAGGTCTCCTTGGATGAGAACCTCTAAGCAAGAGAACCTAGAGACCCCTGCCTTCTCTGGCTTGGTGGGATGGCCAATGGTTCTCATGGAGATTATCAAACAACATAGTTGGAGCTTGGCTTCCAGAGAATCCATCTTACCACTTTTCCTATTCATTCTCTCTCACACTTACACACTTTAGCCACTGTTAGTAGGAATAATTGCTGAAATTATTTCTTAAAAGGTGTCAAATTCATTGGAAATTGCTGAACAACAAATTTCTTTGCATGATTTTCACAGAGTTCTCTTTAACAAGATTTATTGAGATGAAAGGGAAGAGAGAAGAATTACAATCATTCAACCATTTCCAATTTGGAAATATGTAGATATGATTTTCTTTGACTCCTGACTATTATATCTAAATGGAAATAATTAATGTGTTCTTTCAAATAAAAGGAAATTTTATCATTCCTTAAATATCATGGTGTTATGTCTCATATTTTTACATTTATTCTGCCTGTAAGATGCTCCTTTGTGTTCAGGTCTGGCCTTAGAATGATAATGTAGCACTTGGGGATGAAGATGCAGACCAGCAGACCAGCACTGGAGGCCAGGATGGAGAAGACCTGCACAGCCACCATGTATTTCCCTTTGGTGTTCAGGTAGGTGGGCACAAATGTTACCCAGACACTGCAAAAGACCAGCATGCTGAAGGTGATCAGCTTGGCTTCGTTGAAGGCCCCAGGCAGATTCCTAGCCAGGAAAGCCACCGTAAAGCAGATGGCAGCCAGGAAGCCCATGTAGCTGAGGGTGAGGTAGAACATAGCAACAGCCCCTTCGTTGCATTGCAGGATGATTTCTCCAGGCTGGGAGTGGAGGTCAGAGTCAGGGAATGGGGGAGAAACTCCCAGCCAGATGGAGCAGATGGTAATTTGGAAAGCAGAACAAGAAAGGATGATGGAGTTGGCCAAGCTCTTCCCCAACCATCTCTTTGCTCGGTTTCCTGGTTTTGTGGCCAGGAAGGCCAGCACCACTGTGATGGTTTTGGCCAAGAGAGAAGAAACAGCAACTGAGAAGATGATGCTGAAGACCGTTTGTCGGAGAAAGCAGGTGGCTTTCCTTGGCTGACCAATGAAGAGAGAAGGAGACAAGAAGCAAAGCAGGAAAGAGATCAGGAGAATGTAGGAGAGGTCCCGGTTGTTGGCTTTGACAATGGGAGTTTCTCGGTTTTTAATGAAGATAATTAAAACAAGGATTGTTTTTAGGAACAAGAGTAGTGCAAACGAGATCAAGACGATGCCCAGATGTTCTTCATAAGACAGGAATGTTATACCTTTGGGGATACATTGAACTCTATGCCCATTTGGATATTTATCATTCGGACACTTGGTGCATTTTTCTGTATCTGAGGAAAGGAAAAAAACAATATTCCTTTATCACTCTGCCCTTTAAATATATAAAAAAATATATAGCTAAATCTATGAAGTTGGAGGAAGTCCTAGGTTGACAATTATTTCCTCTCTAATGTGCAGAATCTTCATAGGAACCTATATTATTAGAGGTAAATAGATCATCTTTCTAGGCAAACATCCTGAGTCCTGCCACATGACACTTCTTAATATGCTGGATTGGGAAAATACTATCTTTTGAAATCTACAGAAAATCCAAAATGGGTACTGAAAAGAAAAGGTAACATGGGTGTAATGAGTTCCACTCATAACAATTCACACCATCTCATTCTGAACCAGCAACACCATCTCAGTGATCCTCAGGGGGAGGTCCATGTAGAACCCCTTGCAATAAGCCTTTCAGGAGGTGAACCTAAGACAATTCATCAAGTTTCAAAGAACTTAGATGTTCCTAGAAAGGTAAACTTAGTAGGACACATCCAAAATATAAAACAGAAGAAATATTTTCTCTGCTATTAGTAAAGCTTGCCCAATCTGCCAGATCCTCCTCCCATCTCTTTACAGCCCTTCATGCAAAGTCTTTTTGCTCTTCTTTCCTTTAGATAAGAAATTGTTCAGTCTGAAAATAAACCGGTTAGTTTCAATCTGTGCTTCAACTTGCACTTTCATGGAAATGCTCTGGATGGATCCACCTCCACGAAGCCTTCCCTTCATCCAGCGTCACCCACCTTCCTGAGTGGAGATGGTCCCCTTTGGACAAGGAACACAGTCATAGCAGCAAACTGTCCCTCCTTCTTGAGCCCTCTTGACAAATCCGGGATGACAACTTTCCACACATTTGGACTGAGGCAGGGACTAAGCAGAAAAATAAGGAATATGAAAGAAAATGTGTTAGGATTCACCATCCATGGAAAATGGAGGTAGACATGCACATGGTCTCTGGTCTTCACTTAGGTAAATATGAAATCTCTGATCATTCCAAACAGATGTAGAAGATATAACTACTGGCAGATTCTTCATTTAGTTCCTCCCTTTTGCTTTTGGCATGTAACTTTTCAATAAAGGATTTTTCTACTTAATAAAATCTGGAGAGATGGAACTGAGAAAAGATTTAAGAATTCAGTGACAACCAGAACCTTATAAACACACCTTCCTCCATTCTTCAAGCAAACAATCTGATTTCTGTTCTCCAGATTCAATGCTCAGTGAAGGTCAAGCACCTTAGGGACTAGGCTGAGCCCACTTCAAACGGGACTTCAGGCTTTGAAAAACAGAGAAAAGACACCAAAATTTCCCCCACCTTGTTGAGCAACTTTAGCCGTGAAAGAGCATTTTGTTTGATAATAAGTCTATGTCTTTCAAAATATCCCAAAATCTCTGTCCTGGGATCCTTCCTGGGGAGAACCAACAATAATTTGATGCCCAGATCTGCTGCTACCTCTCCAGTTGCGTCCAAGTAGAGTTTATTGTGAGAAATATTGAAAAATTCATTCTTCTCCAGAAAGGGATAAAGCTAGTATTGAAACATCCAAGAATTTTAAAAGCACAAAAGTTCATTACTTATTCCCACATTTGAATCTTTCTCCTACAGTTTTATAACTTGCACATAAGCTTAATTGGGGGAACAGATGCTACCAAGCGAACAAAAAAGATTTAAAAAATTTTCATTCATATACTGACAAAATTCTGTATATATTGAGAAAATATAATAGACACAATTGGTCGATTATTGGTAACATTTAGAGCAGGTGACAAATAAATTGAAGAAAAGAAAAAAGAGATTATTTTTAAAGTTTTTGCAACCAACAATTTGATTCCCAGAAAGCCTGGATTTGTCAAGAACAAAGTTGCCAGGCTGATCTTCTCCCTGCTAATCCAGATGGGAAACACAACTAGATGTGTTAATTCTACTTTATTGTAATGTTACATTAATAGAATTTTGTAAGTCTGAAAGTACAAATCTCCCACCAACTCTTTTCTTATCCTGGAAAGTTGGGCAGGGTCTTTTCTGAGTTTCAGTTTCTGCCCTTTTATGCAGCTGCAGGATTTCCCCCCCCCTCACTCTTGTCTGACCCTCCCCTGGGCAGCCTCTCTTCTCCTAAAAGTTATGCTCACAAATCATTACACTTCCTAAATAGATTATAGCAATACTGTTGATATAACTTTTCAATTTTGTCAATACACTACAGTTAATAAATCTCTGTGATACAAGATTTGATGAAAGATTTATATAATTCTCACACAAATATAATTTGATCTGATTTAAACATTACCAAGTTTCCAGAATAATATTTATGATTTCCTCATAGAAACAACTGCATGAGTAAAAAGCAGTAGAAAAAAATCTGAGCTTTAGGACTTGATAAACGGCAGTATCTCATATAAGAACCTTAATGATGCACTGGATGAAGGAAGATGCCAAGCTTGATAAGCATATAAGGGAGCCAGTTTGGTCTAGTGGTTAAGGCACTGGGCTAGAAAGCAAGAGGCTGTGTAAGGACCCACTTCAATCTACATCTTAAGAAAGCAGAAGTCTTGAAAACAGTCTCTTCCAACAGGAACTTTTATTAAAAGAAACTGATAGTGGGCATGATAGACAGGATCTGAGGGATTCCCTTATACATCGATGTTTTAAACTTTAAAGTGTCCCTAAGCAAACTCCTCCCCACATTCTTTCCGACCGACTCAGGCCGGCAATTCTCTCGGTGTTAAACCCATGAAAGATAACATCAAACCGGCTCCACGATCATTCACCAGCTCTTCCGAGTTTATCTTGACGATGGAGAAATAAACCAGATTCCAAAGGTCTGTGTCTTTTCATCCCCCCCGCTTTTCTAGTTTCCCAGTAAGGAAGAGAAGTTCAGAGGGACATAGGATAAGAGTCAAATGGTTCCATTGTAATGGTTAGTGGAGGTGAATAAACAAAAGGTGACTTTGGAGTGAATGGAGGAAGTGAAAGTAATAAAACCACTCTGCATGTCCCCCTCCCCCTTGGGAGTATGGCAGGACCCAGGAAGTAGTAAGAATTGGTTTTAGATTAGAGGAGATAGATAGAAAGGAACTATAACTGGATCCTGATAGGCTGTGAGTTCAAGGCTCGCTTTGGTCATGGAAGCCAGCTGGGTGATTTGGGGCCAGTCACTCTCTCTCTCAGCTGAACTCACCTGACAGGGTTGTTGTTGTGGGGGAAATGAACACAACTACTCCTGGGTGCACAGCTGCTCCCCTTTTACTCCTCTGGAAAGAGTACGATCCAAATTCCTAGGAGCCATATTTCAGCTAGCTCACTGCATCACAGATTAAGTACTAGGGAGGGAGGCAGGACTAACCAAAATCGAAAACAAGTGCATAGATTTACATTTTTGCCCCTTGGTTAAAAAAATACATATTTATGAAAATGATCTCAAAATCGTCCTTGATTGCAAATTGAAAGTGGGTCTTGGGAAAAGAGAAGGAGAAGATTATGAGAGCAGCTTCTCCAACTTACAAAATCTCTCAGTCAGACAAGGGAGGAGACAACACTCTTCCAATAATCGAAAGAGATTGGACAGAAACCTAAGACTTGCTCCCTGTTATTCCGGAGTGTCAGACAGGAGCAATTAGAGGGTCCAAATCTGTTGACCTTTTGCAGCCTAAGAAGGTTGAGATGGTTCCCCTCCTTCTCCTCTGGATTCTTTCTCTTAAAGAACTACGATTAACGGATCCATATCGGGACCCCATACCTGCCACGGCTGCAGCCTTGGAGCCCCCAATGTCTCTTCACCCTCCTTCCTTCTCCTCCTCGATCTGGAGGAATAGGCGGCATTCAAGGCCTGGGCCAGAGTCTTTATGATACTGTGAAAAAGGCGGGAATTAGCCCTCCGGATCCTGTTCCTTTTCTCCTGGGTTTCCAGTGGGGCTTTCTGGGTGCATCTTCTCCGGCCTTTGGCAGAAAAGACGTGCTTGGAAAGAGAACAGTGAAAATAGTGATCTTGAAACTGATTTTCCACAAAGAAATAGGGTTCAAAGTTTTCATCCCTTGGATTATCTTTTGCCAGAAAACTAAATTTCCAAATACTATGGATGTATTTCAGAGGTGTGTGCTTGTTTATTGCATGCAGTACAAAACTTGTGTAGATCCAGACTTTCCCCTCAATGGGTCCTGGCAAATCTTCAAGTATTAAATGTAGAGAATGGAGCCTGTTATTAAAGTAAATACCGTCTATAAAGTGAACAAAGACGTTCACCTGTCTCCACTTGGAGAAGGCATCCCTGAGGGCTGCCGTATGTCCAGTTTTTGAAAATTGTTCTGATATAACAACACAAATCCCATTCCTGACAAGCATAGGAGTAAAAGTCCTCATGAAATTGTCTCCGTCCTCTGTGTCTGAAGCAAAGAGGCCAATCAAGGTCCATCTGAAATGGAGGAGCAGTTGGACAATTGCTGGGTAGTGGAACCCTTCTTTGGGGAGCATCCAGTAGAAAAAGGGGAATTGACTTTTATCATTCAGGGCCTTTGAACCAGTTCTATAACTGATCTAAAAAAGCAATGAAGAATGCTGGGTTATAATGTCGGTCAGATCAACTCCAAAATATTAGTTATTGACTAATCCAACATTGTTCTGGTGAACATATTAGAATAGTTTGTTCCTTAGTCATTATTTAAAATATCAAAGACAGAATAATAACAAGACCGTATATAAAAATGGAAATCAAAAAACAAATTAAGAAAAAAAACAATTAAAATGCAATGCAAATTTCTGCATCAGTCCTACAATTGACTGCAATTAGATTCAAATTTGCAGATGTCAGATCAAGTGTTTTGATCTAATAAAGGGCGATATTATGTATTATTTTTGAGGACTGCACCACCTTTCTCTGCTTCTATATCCCAGATTCTATGTGGGGCAATCTTTTTTAGTTTCTTCTCCAGTTATACAAGAGACAAAGAGATCACAATTCCTAATACAAATTACAAGTTGTACAATCCAAGAAGTCTTTAATTGAAATTTTGTCTGTTTTAACACACAATTTTGGGAGTTTGGCAGTTTGACTAACTTTAATTTTAAACCAATAATTATATACTCTGAATTTATACAAAGCAGAAGTTGTGTAAATTCACAATTCATCTCTGAGGACAGCAGCTGAAATCCTTTTATCAACGCCAAAGATTCTCCTCAGATGCTTTGATTGGGTTTTTCTGGTAGTGGCATTTATTAAGTGCCAAACATCAGCTTGATACATGGGATACCTTATATTCTTTAATAAGTGGGATAAGGAAGCCATGCTTTTTTTTATTTTTTAGCACTAGGTAAACTCTTGTCTGTGCTCTAAATGGGCTCCTTTGATGATGAGGGATCCAAGATTCAGTCTCAGAGTAAACTAACCCAGGTAAGGAAAGGCGTTACTTGCTCTCCTGGATTACCATCAAATAGGCATTTATGGCTATGATGTTGTATTCCAAAGACTATGACTTTTGAATTTAATTTATTAATAATCAGACAATTACTATGACAGTAGGCTCCACATTTTCTTAACAATTTACAGAATCCAAATTACAAGTATGATAATAATATCGTATTATCAGCGTAAATCAGGATGTTTCCCTAGGTATTTTTTACCATAGACATGTATACTTTCGGGTGCTTCATTAGTGCAGGAAAGTCATTAATATCTAGACTGAATAACAAAGGTTCAGATCTGCATCCTTCCCTTCCCCCTTGGTAAGTTTCCATCCTTCTTCTCGTGGCTCCACTGAGCCCAAACTCCCTCTCAAACAAGGGCTTGTGGGAAGGGCTTGGCTCAGGGCCAACAGTCAGAGCTCCATTTTAAGGGCAATCAATTTCTCCCAAAATATTTCTCCTTTCAACATGCCAAATGCTGCACTAACATCTATAAAGCCAACAAACCATGGTTTACCCAATTGACCTATATTGTAATTAGATATTTCAAGCCAAATTGTATTAGACTATTAATTTATGCATTATTTATTATAAAAATGGATATAACTTTTCACTCTAGCTAAAACTAATATTCTGAAAAACAGCTCTTGAATTCCATGGAGAAGATATTGGATCTATTGCTCATCCCCCACCACCTCGCTGACATTACCAGATAGAGAATAAGACACACAAACCTGGGGGACTTTGTAGGTGTCTGCTAATGTTGACATCTGGATGGAGATGTCCCGTGTAGCTAAATCGAGAAGAGCCAGAAGGTTCTCCTTCCTTCCACAGCCGTAGTTGGGGACATTCCCTTCTCCAGTGGAGAGAACGTCCAGCAAGACATCTGAAGTTTGTAAAGGGCTCAAAGAGTTGTCATGGATGTTGTAGCCAAGTGTGAGGTTATGCAAGAGTTGGGAGTTCTTGTTGACCATTTGAATGGTGAAAATTAATTCTAGGACATTTCTTAAACTATAAGTACTCCTATTGTAAAAACAATGTTCATATTATTATAGTCAACAGCAACAACAAATACTTTTTTACAGTATCTTAGAGAGTTCAAGTAATGAACTCAGGATTGAACCGAGAAAGGAAAATAATTTCCTTCAGGTTTTTTTCAACCCCATTTTTGGATTTCGGTCTCTTCCACAAAATAAGACGAAAGAGGGAAGCCATGGAAATAAAAATCATTCAGGAAATTAGCTAGGTCCTGTGGTGTAAAAGTAAGTGAGATAAGAAGAAAAGAAGGAGAGTATTAGAATTAGGAACTGGAGGGAATGCATCTCCATCACTCTGAATGACTTACGAAGGAGACGGAATAGGAGGAACCATGTTGAAAGGCAACTTTATGTGGGATATTTCTTTTACAGTTGTGACAATACTGATGAGATGGTCTCCTGGCCTGTAATAGCTCCATGGTTGTTTTCCCTCCTGGTGCTCCAGACTCAACGGGCACTTCATTCTAGGCTTCCCAGAGACCGGCTGGGGCACCAGCAGCATCAGAAGCAGAAGCAGGAGGTCCATAATTCATGGGGTGAATCAATCCGCTTCCTGCTTCTAACACAAACAAGAGGAACAGTTGGAAAATTCAGAGACTCTCAGAAGTGCCAGTGGCTCTCCTGATATAAACAGAGAACCACTCCGTTTCATCTGGAAAGGAGAGACAGGTACAATCAAGAGCAGAGCCCCTACCTGTCCCAAATCTTGTTCCCAGAGAGCTTGACCCAAGGAATTTATCCTTTTCTGACACAAGATCCCTTGCATGTGGCTTCAAACTGACGTCTGCATCAAAGTCAGAAACTGGAGAAATAATATCAAAGGTCTCAAAGGCTGAGATAGTCATAATTACAGTGAGAAGCAACTTCTCCTCTTGGGATCCTAAACTTTTTCTTGGGTCCATGTGCAGAGGAGAGGCCGATGAAAAGCACATTAGTGAAAAATTATAGCTACACGCCTGGGGGCACTGTTCTGTTGTGGTTGTGGGTCCTTCCTGTTAGGACATGTCCAGAAAGTGATGCTGGGGGAAATAGTTCAACACCCAGGGAATTGTCTTCTGCTGTCCTTCAACATGGCCTCTTGTCTCCAGAGATTGCTGGGAAGGTCACCCAGGGTGATGAGTTTGGTGCCACTTTAACTTAATGCCATTTAACTCTGGTGCTGCCTGTCTTCTAATGGCAAGGAGGCCATCAGTACCCTTGAACTCTGCCCAATGTTAAGAGGAGGCCCTGTTCAGAATCCCATATATTAATCCTGATTGCAGCTGATTTTAAAATTGCTTGTGCCTGAAGTGAAATTTCATTTCCCATCTTTTCTAGCAATATTAATTTTTGTATAAGAGCTCATTAAGAAGCAGGAAAGTGACAATTTGTGGACTATAAAGAATAGGGAGGAAATTATAGAGTGATGGAAGTTTTTATTTTTTTTTCTTCCTTGTCATTTGTGTGTTGTTTTTCCATGTAAATATAATACATTAACATTTTTTATATTTTGACTGTAAGGTCTGCAGCTGAGATTATCATCCATCCATCCAATCATTCAATTCATTGGCCACCCCTCTAACTCTACAAAGGGTAGAGTAACTCTACAAAGGTTGTGGTGGATGCCCACAAGTGTGGTGGATGGTGCAACCTGATTTCTAGTGACATTATTTTTGGAAATCCGGTGGACCTTCCTCTGGTGGTGTGGATGTACTTGGGGGGAAGGAACCCCTTTGACTTTCCCGTCTCTGAGGCTGAGACTTTCTATACCACGGGTCAGCAACCTGCGGCTCTGGAGTC
>NW_015388624.1:0-2059 GCF_001527695.2 Protobothrops mucrosquamatus
TACACTAAACTATTTTTAAAAGGCACAAGACAGAAGCAAAATATGCTGGCAACGTTTAAACCGTTCCACTTATGCAGGGGTCTTCAAACTTGGCCCTTTTATGACTTGTGGAACGTGCCTGGCTGAGGAATTCTGGGAGTTGACGTCCACAAGTCCTAAAAGGGCCAAGTTTGAAGACCCCTGCACTTGGGTCTCCCCCTGCCCTCTAGTTAGAATTGTGTGCGCTGCAAAAGTTTTGTGTTTGTTTGTTATTCTCTTTCAAGGGCCTGCCAGTTGACTCCCCTCTCTCTCACAAACAAACATTAATACATCTTGAAAAGGTGGTCTTCGAGCTGAAGAGTGTGTGTGTGTGTGTGTTGTGGATGGATCTCAGAGACACCAGATGTTGGCAGTATAAAGTGAGGGTCAAATTCACACCATTGTTTCATCTCCTTTGTTTTCCTGCTCAGTCCTTTCCGGTCAAAGCTGGCTAGTATGCTTGCAGCCTCGCAATGCATCTACTTAAGAAGCTGCAACTGGATCTGCACAGCACATCAGTGTGAGCTGGCTAACAGTTTCCCCTTTCCTGTACAGCTGGTGTTTGCTGAGAGGGATAATTTGTATGCGGCTTTATTTACCTAACTTCTTTTCTTTCTTTTTTTTAATCAGTGGACATCAACGGGCTAACTGTTCCTTCTGTAGATTCTGAAACAATGAATAACCTTAATTGGCACATGTGTGTAGATAGGAAAAAAAAAATCCTTGATCTGCAGGTGTAAGTCTTGTGAATTCCTTCCCTTGTGAATGGCACGGGATGACTCATCGGTTCAGTCATTAAAGAATAAACTCGGAGGCAAGAAAAATAATCCACTATTTTTCCACATTCTAAAGTAAAATAATAATAATAATAATTGCCCTCTGATTTTTAGTGCTAAACTATGAGAAAAGTCTGCGTTAGGAGTAACTTCCTGACTTGGCTGGTCCGCTGATTTAAAGATTATTTTGCTTCAAGACCCCTCCATTCATCTCAGAGTTTTTACAATGAAGTCACAGAAGAGTCGTTAGCTGTTTGTCTGAATACAGGGAGTCCTCAACTTACGACTACAATTGAGCCCAAAATTTATGTTACTACGTGAGACATTTGTTAAGCGGGTTTTGTCCCATTTTATCACCTTTCTTGCCAGAGTTGTTAGCACTAGCAAACACACTTAGACTTATATTCCGCTTCATAGTACTTTACAGCCCTCTCTAAGCGGTTTACAGGGTCAGCCTCTTGCCTCCAACAATCTGGGTCCTCATTTTACCAACTTTGGAAGAATGGAAGGCTGAGGCAACCTTGAGCCGGTCAGAATCGAACTGCTGGTAGTGGGCAGAATTAGCCTGCAATACTGCATTCCAGAGATGAGGGAATGAGGGAATGACAGAAGAGTGATAACTGCTGAGTGCTTTTTCCCATCCCATTGAATGGCATAGGAAACTGCAATGATTGTACTGTATATTCTTTCTCCCTTTATGCTTACAGTGGAATTTTTTTGTATGCAATTACTATTCTGCTCTGTTCATTCAGATTATAACTCTGCAAGACAAAACCGATCTTATTTGGCTAGCAGTGATATTTGGACTATGCAGTGCTCTGAATTTGAAGGAAGGAGATGCTTTAGAGTACTTGTTGCACCTACTGGCAACTCCTTAAACATATGGCATAGGTTCTCCTGCTTAAGCAGGGGGCTGGACTAGAGGACCTCCAAGGTCCCTTCCAGCTCTATTCTATTCTATTCTATTCTGTTCTATTCTATTCTATTCTATTCTATTCTATTCTATTCTATTCTGTTCTGTTCTGTTCTGTTCTGTTCTGTTCTATTCTATTCCATTCCATTCTATTCTATATTCCAATATCTATTCTATTCTATTCTATTCTATTCTATTCTATTCTATTCTATTCTATTCTATTCTATTCCATTCCATTCCATTCTATTCTATTCTATTCTATTCTATTCTATATTCCAATATCTATTCTATATTCCAATATCTATTCTATATTCCAATATCTATTCTATTCTATTCTATTCTATTCTATTCT
>NW_015388624.1:5938-24322 GCF_001527695.2 Protobothrops mucrosquamatus
CTTGTAATCACACAATTCCATTGGCTGGCAAGACCCTGTTGCTAGTTAGCCAACCAGCAACGGGCATGAAACTGTATGCAGATGGAGAAGGGCAATCACCCTTAATGGGCGATCAATGGTGAAGGGCAATCACCCTTAATGGGTGATCAGGATATGCATAGGGGATTAAGGGGGGGGAATACAAAGAACACAACACAATGAAGCACAGCAAGCATAAGGTGGCAGCTGACACCCAAGTTGTTTCAATTCGTTTGCTAGGAAGAGCCAATGGTGCATGTGGCAGCACCAGCTCAGCTAATGAAAACAGGTAGACCAAGAGTAAGTTACAACTTTGATACCTACACTTAAAAATTGGCAGAACGACTGAGCTTGGCTTGAGGATTCTGGTTGTAGTTTCATGTTTCCTCCCTGGCTATTTCCCCTCCGATCTGTTGAGAAGATTGTACCTGAAGTGTAAGCCTTAAGGTATGCAAGTTACTGAAAAAAGATAAGAGAAAGATGAGATGAGGTGAGGTGAGGTGAGGTGAGGCGAGGCGAGGCAAGAGAAGACAAGACAAGACAAGACAAGACAAGACAAGGCAAGATAAGGCAAGATAAGGCAAGATAAGGCAAGATAAGGCAAGGCAAGACGATAAGATAAGATAAGATAAGATAAGATAAGATAGGATAAGATAAGATAAGATAAGATAAGATAAGATAAGGTGAGGTGAGGTGAGGTGAGGTGAGGTGAGGTGAGGTGAGGTGAGGTGAGGTGAGGTGAGGTAAGGTAAGGTAAGATAAGATAAGATAAGATAAGATAAGATAAGATAAGATAAGATAAGATAAGATAAGATGATAAGATGATAAGATGATAAGATGATAAGATTAAGATGATAAGATAAGATAAGATAAGATAAGATAAGATAAGATAAGATAAGATAAGATAAGATAAGATAAGATTCGCGATGGAACATGAGAATCAGTATTGAAAACTTGAGAATCACTCTAAATCAGGGGTGTCAAACTCAATTTCATTGAGGGCCACATCAGCATTGCGGTTGCCCTCGGGGGGACGGGTGGGTGTGGCCAGAGTGGATGCAGCCTACTGGGTGGGCGTGGATGGAGTGGGTGTGGCCTATTGGGTGGGCATGGCCAGCTCTACATTGTTCGCGTCAAGGTGCCTGTGGGGGCCTGGGCAGGAGTGGGACAGATCTGAATGCGTTTCAGCATAGATGGCCACCACAAAATTGTACATTGGCTCCCAGCCGGCCAGGGCCAGGGCCAAGGCAGCGGGGGCCATTCCCTCACTGTTTCCAGGATGGCTTTGCGGGCCACATGAAACCACTTCGCGGGCCACATCCGGGCCCTGGGCCTTGTGTTTGACATGTCTGTTCTAAATGAAAAAGATCCTAGAGATGTCCATGTCTAGTTGAAGAAAATAAAAACTGATTAAAGTAACAGAACACTATTATTTGGGGACTCACTTGGGGTATAGGTTTTGGTATGAAAGTTGCAGCCATGAGAGTTTCCACAATCTCTAGGATAAATTCAGAAGATCCTTAAATTGCCAATTTAATCTTTCCAGCAAATGGAGACTCATCCAATATTGGTTCAATCTCTGTAACCAGATCTGGATTTTTTCATTCCCAAAGAACTTCTACCTTCTATTAACTATGCTTCAGATTTTTCTACCTTCATTCATTCCAAACTATAGCTTTCTTTGGATATATAGAAAAGAGCTTCAGATACATTCTTCCGGGTTCAAGAAGCTTTTAAAAAGCTTGGGTCATCATATTCCTTGATCATCCAAGGTTTAAACAAAGATAAGTATGATCAACGCAAGAATGGGGAAAATGGTATTTTTAAAAATAAAATTATATATTTGGTTATTGATGAGAAGCCTGTATCATCTAAGCATATTTTGCAAAGTAATTAATCATTTCAAATTGGTTTCAGATCAAGCAAACTTCCTAAATTAATGAAATCTTGTCCACCAAGATCATTAACAACATTTAAGGGTATGGCCACATCATTTAGAAATAAGAAAGTCTTCAAAATTATACAGACCCCATGATGAAGTAAAACAGATTCTCTTGAAAGCTTTTGAAAAAAAAAGAATGAGAAAAGGTCTTGGGATATGAATACACTTAGTCAGCTGGAACTCTTTAGGATATAAAATTCACTTAAAAACTACTCTGGCAAGTCAAAAATTGACAATAAAGATAAATGGTACTGCTGTGCCTTAAAATTGCAATTTATTAATATCAATCTAGATTTGGGGAGGTGCTGTAAGATCATTTCATGTTGCCATTTCTGGTGCGGTCCGCTTGTAGCTAAACATTTTGGATGAAAGATTTTGAGGTAGATGAAAAACTCTGCAACAGCCTTCAGTAGTTAAATGTAGGGCCCTTCCATATAACTGCTTTGCATCTATCTAAGCTGGCAATTTTTTCATTCTATCTTCTCTTTCCTGCAGCTGAACTGATGAACTTCCAGATCAGCTGAAACTCAAGAGGGAATGCTGAAAAATTAGTTTCCCTGCTTTAACATCAGAGTTGAGAAAAGACAGTAAAGGATTGCTTTATTCTGTCTTTTTGGCTATTATCTCTCAATGGACCTTCAATATTTGTTTTCGTAGTATTGACCATGCCATTCTCCCAAGCCTATTAATTTCCCAGAATTTCTTGGAAAGCCATCATAGAACAAATGAAGGATAAAGGTAGAAGGCAGGATGTTCTCTTGAGCAAGCTTTGGCTCAATTTATCTTAAAATCTTCATATTTGGGAGAGGACAATCAAAAGCCAGTGTGAATCAGTTCCCCTAAAAACCAGGGAGTGAAAACAATAGCTCTGTCAAAGTGACAGTAGCACAGTTTCATTACTCGTTTGTTTTTTTCAGGAGAAAGAAAAGTGTGCAATACAAGGAATTAGTTCAATATTTATTGCAAGCTACTAGAGTTACCACAGCAAAACACTGGAAAGTTAACATGCATCTTTAGGGCATTTCATTTCATTTCAAAGAATGAGAAACAGCCTCGACAGAACAAGTAATAGATTAGCAGAAAATTCAGACAACTTTTAATTAAAATATATTTTACTCGCATTTTCGTGGGTTATCTCAATCAGCACAAATGTCTTTCTGGATGAAAATATTGACTATAGGTGTTTAAACATTTCAGCTTTTCATTAATGTTACAAAGCCACATTGTGTGCCTGTGTCTTTTGTTCTTGTTCTGTTTTGGCTCTATGCACTTCTGCTTTATATTTCTTTATTTTATTTGGTTTCTTCACTTTCAATATGTTGATCATTATTTTAAAAAAAAAAAAAATAACAGGAACAAGAAGTGTCCAATTTCATTTCCTGAGATCACCCGCTCAAGTAAAATTCAACATGCCTTTTAAAGTCCAAGGGATCCAGAAAGTTAACCTGGACACAGTCACTTTGTTGTTGTTAGTTGCAAAGTCGTGTCCGACCCATCATGACTCCATGGACAACATTCCTCCAGGCCTTCCTGTCCTCTACTATCTTCTGGAGTCCATTTAAGCTCACCCCTACTGCTTCAGTGACTCCATCCAGCCACCTCATTCTCTGCCGTCCCCTTCTTCTATTGCCCTCCATCTTTCCCAGCATTAGGCTCTTCTCCAGTGAGTCCTTCCTTCTCATTAGGTGGCCAAAGTACTTGAGTTTCAGCTTCAGGATCTGGCCTTCTAAAGAGCAGTCGGGGTTGATCTCCTCTGGGATTGACCGGTTTGATCACCTTGCAGTCCAGGGGACTCACAGGAGTCTTCTCCAGCACCATAGTTCAAAGGCCTCAATTCTTTGGCGCTCAGCCTTTTTTATGGTCCAACGTTCACAGCCATACATTGCAACTGGGAAAACCATGGCCTTGACTATATGTACTTTTGTTGGCAGGGTGATGTCTCTGCTTTTTAGTATGCTGTCTAGATTTGCCATAGCTTTCCTCCCCAGGAGCAAGCGTCTTTTAATTTCTTGGCTGCAGTCCCCATCTGCGGTGATCTTGTAGCCCAGGAAGATAAAATCTGTCACTACCCATATTTCTTCCCCATCTATTTGTCAGGAATTGAGAGGGCCAAATGCCATGATCTTGGTTTTCTTAATGTTGAGTTTCAAGTCAACTTTTGCACAGTCACTGGTGGCCTCAAAAAGCCACTGAGAACTAACAAGGTTGTATTTTTGTTTCCTGGCTTAAGTTATTCATCACTGGTGACCCAAAAGTCAATCTTGCCTGAATTGAAGCAGATCCAGATAATACTATCATAGGATCCAATCTGGGTCAGTCACCAGGACCAGAGATTGAGTCTTCCGAGCTTTCAGATTTGTGTTGGAGCCCATCCTCAGGGAACATCTCTCTCACCAAAAAGTGGTGAGATTCACTGGTGGGAGAAGTTCAATCCAATCCACCTTTGGGTATTAAAGAAATGTAGGCATCCTTCCAAGAGTCCAGCAGAGGATTCCCCTGTAGAATAGAATTGATTAAGTCCTTCACCAATGACCAATCCAGTTTGGATCCTGCAACATTATCCTGGGATATATATAATCATGGCCATGGTTTTCCCAGTTGCAATGTATGGCTATGAAAGTTGGACCATAAGAAAGGCTGAGCGCCAAAGAATGAAGGCCTTTGAACTATGGTGCTGGAGAAGACTCCTGCGAGTCCCCTGGACTGCAAGGAGATCAAACTGGTCAGTCCTAGAGGAGATCAACCCTGTTCTTTAGAAGGCCAGATCCTGAAGTTGAAATGAGAAGGAAGGACTCCCTGGAGAAGGGCCTAATGCTGAGAAAGATGGAGGGCAATAGAAGAAGGGGACGACAGAAAATGAGGTGGCTGGATTGAGTCACTGAAGCAGTAGGCATGAGCTTAAATGGACTCCAGAAGATGGTAGAGGACAGGAAGGCCTAGAGGAACATTGTCCATGAAGTCGCGATGGGTCGGACACGACTTCGCAACTAACAACAACACATATATTTGCCTTAATTCACCATTATCAACCTTCCAAATAATAATGAAATCAGACTGTTTCTGTTTATTGGCTCAAAGAATGTATTAATAGCGGTGATGTAAGAAATCTGAACGTTCCGCAACGTTTGTAATTTGGTTTTGCCCAGCAATAGCTTTGTTTGGGTTTTAAATTCTACATATCAGTATAATTTGGGGGAGAAATGTGACATTTGAGAATCTTAATGTGATGTTCAAGTATGGAATTTCTGATCTCATGAAGCACTTTGGCTCTATGAAGACTAGTGTGGCAAATAATATGAATTTATGTACCTGGGAAGAAACATACTTTGTGTGATTTTAAGGATTGGAGTTAGTTATTTTTTGTGAAACATTTCTGCATTTTAAACATTAGAAGGTAATGCAAAATGTTTCCATACTGTCTAGATTTAATGAGAAGCTTAAGGAATGAATTAACTGTAGATAGTCATCTATGCTTATTATATGAATTTTTTTCCCCTTTTAGATTTTCTTTTCTCCCTTTTACCGTAATTTATTTTAATCACTATAATATATCTTGGTCTTTTATCTTCACTGGCCATTTTTATTTTTGGAGTGCTTGGCTATGAGTTGTCTATGAATAACCAGAATATATATTAATAAGCTTGGTTACAGAAAAGCCTTACTAAAAAGAAATAGAAAAACAATCACAGGGAAATACAGATAGTCCTCGACTTACAATAGTTCATTTAGTGACCGTCCAAAGTTACAACAGCACTGAAAAAAGTGACTTATGGCCATTTTTTACACTTACGATCATTGCAGCTTCTCCAGGTCATGTGATCAAAATTCAGGCACTTGGCAACTGACTCATAGTTATGATGGTTGCAGTGTCCCGGGGTCATAAGATAAGATAACCTTTATTGTCATTTTTTTTATTGTGGGCACAACAGCACATCAAAAATGAAATTTAGTTGCCCGCTTTCAAAGTGAAACACATACATGATACACACCTAAACATACTATATACAACATATGTATAGACCCACACCCCTACATATACATAACAAATGAATATTAAATACTGTCCATCTTGAATATATAACGGAAGGAGGAAGCTTGAGAGTTCACAAGGTTAATACTGTATGGAATGAAACTATGGCTGAATTTGGATGTTCTGCTTTGGATACCACGAAGCCTCCTCCCAGAAGGTAACAAGGAAAACAGGTCGTGAAGAGGATGTGTAGTGTCCCAGATAATCTTACGGACCCTGCTCAAGCAACGCTTCTGTGCTATGTCCTGGATGGGAGGGAGGGAACTGCCAATGATCTTTTCAGCCATCCTCACCACTCTCTGTATCGCCTTCCTGTCTGAAGTAGTGATGCTTCCAAACCAGACTGTGATGCTGTATGACAGGATGCTCTCGATCGTCCCCCTGTAGAAAGTGGTCAGGATAGGAGAAGGAAGATGTGCTTTTCTCATGCGACGCAGAAAATGCAGGTGCTGCTATGCCCACTTCACTAGTGTCTCGCTGTTGAGTGACCAAGGCAGCCTACTTGTTAACTGCACACCCAGGAATTTGATGCTGGTAACCATCTCCACAGGTGAATCATTAATGCACAGAGAAGTGTGGCTGTGCCTGCCTTTTCTGAAATCGACAATGATCTCTTTGGTTTTTCCAGTATTTAAAACTAGGCTGTTTTCCTTACACCAGTTCACCAACCGCTCAACCTCCTTGTGGTAAGCACCCTCATTGTCATCATGAACAAGGCCCACTACTGTTATATCATCTGCAATCCCCTTTTGCGAACCTCTGACCAGCAAAGTCAATGGGGAAGCCATTGTGTGACTAACTTAACAACTGCAGTGATTCACTTAACAACTGTGGCAAGAAAGGTTTTAAACTGGGACAAAATTCACTAAACAAAGGTCTCACTTAGCAATGGAAACTTGGGGGTCAGTTTTGATCTTCACTCTGTTATGAAAATGAGATTTAAATTGGGAGGGGTGAGAATTGGCAACTTTGGGATCCGTTATACTTCCTGCTAAATCTTAAAATCAATATAATTCACCTACTTTTTTAGGGGACCAGGTTAGATGGTGATTTGGAAATAATCAGGTAAACATCTGCCTATATTGCATATTTTTCTACAGCTAAGATTCCCTTTATTTCCTCAATGGGAAAGCAATCCTTTTTAACTGAATGCAAAATAACCTCCTTGCAGCATTCTATGGCATTGTGTTTCTTTCTAGCAATCTTTTAAGCTTCCACTCTGATGCTAGAAAAGCAAAATGGATTATTGTGCTAGGAATTTAGAAAAAAGAAAAACAAAAATAGAGATACCTAGGAATTTGGAGTTAACTGTATGAATTCCCTTAAGAGTGCTCCTTATTCCTTTTGAGTCAGTACTCAATTCAAAATCCTATTACATCAAAACACATCTCGGCATCTACTAAACATACATTTATTATATAGATCAGGGGTAGTCAACCTTGGCTCTTTTATGACTCGTGGACTTCAATTCCCAGAATTCCTGAGCCAGGAATCCTGGAAGTTGAAGTCCACGAGTCATAAAAGAGCCAAGGTTGACTACCCCTGATATAGATTATTGTGCTAGAATTTAGAAAAAAATAAAAATGAAGATACAGATACATGGGAATTTAGAGTTAACATGTATGAACTCCCTTAGCACGGTAGAGAAGAGGGTGCTCAATCATTCCTTCTGTGTCTGTACTCAATTCAAAATCCCATTACATCAAAACACATCTCTACATCTACTAAATATACATTTATTATATAGATTTATCAGTTCTTAACATGCATTTTTTTTTTAAAAAAAACATGCTTGTAGAAATCCCATTAGGATCTGAGCTGACGGGTCAGCAGGTTAATTAATATTTATTTCTTGTGATATATTAAGGTTACTTTTCAGGATTAAGTCTCCCACGGCAGTCCCAGCTTATTAACAGATAAAACATGATAATATCCAACAACCCACAAATCCACAATCTAAAAAAAAAAGGAGAGAAGCAGTTCGACATTTCCAGCAGCAGAAAATGAAGCAAACGCCAATGCAAAATATATTTTAAAAAATTGAAAATGGGAGCAGATCTTTACCGCACCAACTAAGCAGCAGTTTGAAACGTTATTTTTTCAAGGCCCGTTGAACAGTGATTATCAACACAAGTGCCATTTACATCTGTAAAAAAGTTGCATGAATGTAGGCCAGCTTTTCTTGGCAAATGATGCCAGTATGTATGAATGGTAAATTCTCCAGTAGGAGCACAATACGGATTTTCTTGCAGATTATGATTAGATTAGAAGAAGCTACCATTTCTACATATGCAAGAAATAATTCCTAGATTTGGCAGACTAGCAGACCAATATCAATAGCACTTAGATAGTCCTTGATTTACAACAGTTCATTAGTGACCGTTCAAAGTTAACAACATCACTGGAAAAAAAATGACTTATGACCATTTTTCACACTTCTGACCATGGCAGCATCCCCATGGTCACAAGATCAAAAGTCAGACACTTGGCAACTGGCTCATGCTTATGACGGTTGCAGTGTCCTGGGATGATATGATCCCCTTTTTGTGACCTTCTGATAAGTAAAATCAACGGGGTAGCCAGCTTCACGTAACAACCGGGTCACTAACTTACCAACTGCAGTCATTCACTTACCAACTGCATTCAAGAAAGATTGTAAAATGGGGCAAAACTTACAGCAAATGTCTCACTTAGCAACATAAATTTTGGGCTCAGTTGTGGTTGTAAGACAAGGACTACTTGTATACCGCATCACAGTGCTTTACAGCCTTCTCTGAGCGGTTTACGGAGTCAGTCTCTTGCCCCCAAACAATCTGGGTCCTCATTTTACCGACCTTGGAAGGATGGAAGGCTGAGTCAACCTTGAGCCAGTCAGAATCGAACTCCAGGCAGTGGGCAGAGTTAGCCTGCAATACTTCGTTCTAACTACTGCACCACCACAGCTCTCCAAGGAAGTAAAGCTGGAATTGTGCTGTAAACTGAGGCTATTTGAGAGAAGGAGAAGAACACAAGATGGTGTAAAATTCAATATCAAACCAACATTTCCTCCCATCAAAGACAGGAGCACAGACAACACTGGATATCAGGATCATGGAAAGAACATCGTCAACCATCTAAGACTCTGAATCTTCTATTTTCTCTTTTTACAACCAGCCCCTCCCCCCCGGGCTATATGAGTGGGCTTTTTATTATTTATTTGTTTTTCAGGGACAGGACCCAGATATTTTTCCGTCGTACAAACCTCCAAGAAGAGCTAACAAAAATGGCTTTAAGTGGGTTTGCAGTAAGCATCTAATATTATTTCATTTTTTTTATTGCTTTATTCCATTATTATTATTATTATTATTATTTTGCCATACACAGTTAAAGGACAGCCTGAAAGCACAGGAGGATGTGGTTATTTCTTTTCTTGCCTCTGGAAAAATGTCTAAATGAGGGATGTTTTCACAGGTTCCCTCAAGCCTCCCAAAACAATTTCCTGGAAATAAGACTCAGTTAAATGGAATTTAATTTCAGGGAACTTCCCCAGGATTGGGGTGTTAGAATGTTGACTTGCTTATGACAGTTGCACAGCCTGATAATGTCAGCCTGGCAAATATAGATATAAATATCAAAGACAGATTAGAGACGTTTGGGTAAACAAACGTACGGAATCTGTTTTAATTTTAACAGAAATTTCTCATTGATGTAGGGTTTTTTTTCCCCCCTGCCCTTTGTTTTCAGCCTGGCAGAGACTGCCTTCTTGTGGCAGAATCTTCCTTGAAGCATGTATCCCCATCAAAATGTGCCTCCTATGTTTCTTTTAATCAGGACTGAATCAAGATTTATGAAACAATTATAGATTTGAGTGCAAAATTCACAACGGTAATATTTTTCATTAGTAGGTCTCAATTGAAAATATCCGCTATGGATTTTTTTTTTAACGGACTAAATACTGCTGTGATTGCTTTTTTTTATTATCTGAAAACCTGTTTCTTTATCGCAACAAATTAATGCCGATCTAGGAAAAGTGAGAGGTATAGTAATTAAGGCACCAAGATCGAAACCGGGAGGCTGTGAGTTCTAATCCCACCTTAGACAAAAAAGCCAGTTGGGTGACATTGGGGCAGTCACTCTCTCTCTCAGCCCAACTTATCTCACAAAACTTACCTCACAAAATAAGATGAGGAAGGAATATTAGATATGTTCATTACCTTGAGCTTTTTCTAAAATTAATAAAGGCAGATGTAAACAAATAAAATGAAACTAGGGGTAGTCCTTGACTTACAACAGTTCATTTAGTGACCATTCAAAGTTACAACGGCACGGAAAAAAGTGTCTTAGGACCATTTTTCATACTTACAACTGCTGCAGAATTCCTGCGGTCGCATGATCAAAATTCAGAAGCTTGGCAACTGACTCATACTTATGACCGTTGCTGTTGTCCCAAGGTCATGTGATCCCCTTTTGTGACCTTCTGACAAGCAAAGTCAATGGGGAATCCAGGTTTGCTTAACAGCCATGTTAACTAACTTAACAATTGTTGACATTGATCACGTGATCAGTATTCGGATGGTTGACAACTGGTTCATATTTATGACGGTTGCAGCGTCCTGGCATCATGTTGAGCCCCTTCTGACAGGCAAAGTCAATGAGGAAGCCAGATTCACTTAACAACCACGTTCCTACCAACTGCGGTGACTTAACAAATGTGGCAAGAAAAGTCGTAAAATGGGGCAAAACTTGCTTAACAAATTTCTCACTGAGCGACATAAATTTTTGGCTCCACTGTGGTCATAAGTGGTCATAAGCTGTCCAGAAAACTTAATTGCCAATGTACTAATAGATGAAGAATGGAGAAAAATAGTGGACACACAAATAGAAAACCATATACAAACATGTAGATTATATATATTTCTTTCCCTTGTAATTATACAAATACAGATATTGGACCTTATGTAGAGAAATAACAATACAAATGTAGGAAACATTGTGGATGACAAAGTAATGGGATATTCTGTATCTCAACAGAAATATTTAATATTTAATATTAAAAGTAATGAACAAACCAGGGATAAACATTTTAACCAAATTGTTCAGTACAGATGATGTACATTTAGCAGCCACAACTGGGACCAGAAAATCAATCGTTAAGCAAAGCAGTCACTAAGTGAAACCGCAACCATGGTTAAGATCTTACCTCAGCTTCCCTTAACAGACCTGCAAAAGGCGTAAATGTGAGGATTTTTCATCACCATGGTAACTAGAAATTATACCTGCATGAGGCAGTTGCTAAAGGAGGACTAACTGCATAATTTGTGATACATAAATAACTCCAGTTGTTGTTGTTGTTGTTGTTGTTGTTAGTTGCGAAGTCGTGTCCGACCCATCGCGACCCCATGGACAACGTTCGTCCAGGCCTTCTCTACCATCTTCTGGAGTCCATTTAAGTTCACGCCTACTGCTTCAGTGACTCCATTCAGCCACCTCATTCTCTGTCATCCCCTTCTTCTATTGCCCTCAATCTTTCCCAGCATTAGGCTCTTCTCCAGTGAGTCCGTCCTTCTCATTAGGTGGCCAAAGTATTTGAGTTTCAACTTCAGGATCTGGCCTTCTAAAGAGCAGTCGGGGTTGATCTCTTCTAGGACTGACCAGTTTGATCGCCTTGCAGTCCAGGGGACTCACAGGAGTCTTCTCCAGCACCATAGTTCAAAGGCCTCGATTCTTTGGCACTCAGCCTTTCTTATGGTCCAGCTTTCACAGCCATACATTGCAACTGGGAAAACCATGGCCTTGACTGTACGCACTTTTGTTGGCAGGGTGACATCTCTGCTTTTTAGTATGCTAATAACTCCAGACAATTAGCTAATATCTACATTTCTTGCTCTATAAATTACAATAAAAGGAAATCAGCACTGTATGATAAGGTTGATGTGCCAGGTTTCTAAAATACGTCTTAAAGTTACACAAAACAGGATTTACTAAAAATGCAAATTAGTAAATTTGTCTGCTATCAGGCTTTAGGACTAGCATTTTGTTGGCATATGTCTTGCTAGCTGTTATGTTCAGAGGAGAAGCATGGATAATGACAGCTACGACGATCTGGAGAAAAGATGCTTTTGAAACATGGATTCGCAGAAGATTACTTTAAATCAGGAGTCCTCGACCTTGGCAGCTTTAAGACTTGTGGACTTCAACTCCCAGAATTCCTCAGCCACAAGTCTTAAAGTTGCCAAGGTTGAGGACCCCTGATTTAAATATCATAGGCTGGATCGGTATGAAATAAAACAGTTCTCCCAACAACGGACAACAATACAGAAACTCTGAACACAATCAAGAAAGGAAATGTTAATATTTAGGACCCATGATATTAGGCAAGGAATATCAACTGCGCAAGGAAAATTTAAAGGAAATATGGATCTGGAATACATGTATCTCAGCTAAAAAAAATTAATGTGCATGGTTGGGCATAAATACAATGCTTTCCTTGTCTGTGCTGCTGATTAATATCGGAGACCTTTTAAAACTCACAGAGTAAAAAAAAAATTCAAACAGAGCACAGAACCATAGAGCTTTCATAATAACAAGCTTCCTTTTTCCTGGAATATTTTTCTGGCTTCTTAATCTAGTTTAATGCCCTGAAATTCTACAGTAGTTTGCCAGCCAAGGATTAACCACACTTATTCTAACAGAGTTGGAAGGGACCTTGTAGGTCATCTAGTCCAACCCCCGGCCAAGCAGGAGACTCTTTACCATTTCTGACAGATGGCAGTCCAATCTCTTCTTGAAAGCTTTCCATGATGAAGCTCCCACAACCTCTGAAGGCATTGGTTGATTGTTCTCATTCTCAGAAAATTTCTCCTTATTTCTAGGTTGAATCTCTCCTTGATCAGTTTCCATCCATTGTTCCTTGTCCGGTCTTCATGTGCTTTGAAAAATAGGTTGTCCCCCTCCTCTCTGTGACAGCCCCTCAAGTATTGGAACACTGCTATCATGTCAACCCTGGTCCTTCTCTTCACTAGACTAGCTATGCCCAATTCCTATAACCGTTCTTCCTATGTTTTAGCCTCCAGCCCCCTAATCATCTTTGTTGCTCTTCTCTTCACCCTTTCTAGAGTCTCAACATCTTTTTTATAGTGTGGAGACCAAACCTGGATGCAGTATTCTAGGTGTGGTCTTATTAAGGCTTTATAGCAGGGCTCTTCAAACTTGGCCCTTTTATGACTTGTGGATTTCAACTCTCAGAATTCCTCAGCCAGCATGCCTGGCCAAGGAATTCTGGGAGTTGAAGTCCACAAGTCATAAAAGGGCCATGTTTGAAGACCCCTGCTTTGTAGAGTGGTATTCGTACCTGATGTGATCTTTATTGAATCCCTCTGTTAATGAAACTTAGAATTGCATTGGCTTTTTTGGCTGCCGCTGCACACTGTTAGGTCATATTTAATTGATTGTCCACTAAGACTCCAAGATCCCTCTTATAGTTACTGCTATTAAGCCTGGTTTCACCCAGTCTATATGTGCACTTTTGGTGTTTATTGCCTATCATCTAAGCTGTTGAGTATTCCTGCAGCTTAGTATCATCTGCAAATTTGATGAGTTCCCCTTCCATTCCCTCATCTAAGTCGTTTATGAAGATATTGAAGAATACTGGGCCTAAGATGGAACCTTGTAGTACCCCACTGCTTACTTCCCTCCATATACAGTAGATGTAGTACCACTAAGGACTACTCGTTGTCAGCTAGTTACAAATCCATCTGGTGGTAATGCTATCTATCCCACTTTTTTCTAGCTTACTAAAAAGTAAGTTGTGATCTACTTTGTCAAATGCCTTGCTGAAGTCTAGGTATACTATGTCCACAGCATTTCACTGGTTTACTAATTTAGTCACTTTGTCAAATAATGAAATAAGATTGGTTTGACACGGTCTGTTTTTAACAAACCCGTGCTGACTTTAAGCTATTACTTTACTCATTTCTAGAGTTTGCAGATCTGTTTTTTTTATTATTATTTATTTTCCAGTATCTTCCCGGGTGTTGATGTTAGGCTGATTGGTCTGTAGTTTCCTGGTTCTGTTTTTTTTTCCTTTTTTTTGAACCACATCAGGTCTTTTCCAGTCCTCTGGTAATTTCCTGGTGCTCCAGGAATTTTGAAGATATGATACTGTGGGAAGAATCCAGAGGAAGAGATATTTTGGGAAATATTAAAAAGGCAGATTATATTTTCCCAAAGGAATAATGGAGAAGATCTTTAAAAAGGCAGAAACTCAGCAGAAGCCAGCTTTTAGAAATGCAGATGTAATAATCCTTTAAGAAAGGTTGGAGCCTTCCAGCTAGAAACTGAAGAGATTAGGAAGACAAAGACCCTTAAAATCTACATACCCCACCCAAACTCTAAGGACAGGAGACATAATAGGATTAACCCACCAATATCAAAAGGGCACACTCAGACTCAAGTCAAAATACATGACACAGGAAATACAAAGCCTCAAACAGGAACAGGAAACAACCTTAAGAGCCCCAGAAGATATAAAAGCCCACCACTCTGCTCCATGTGGTCAGTTGTCTTTTCCAGAGCCATCTTTCTGTCTGGTTTTCCTCTTCAATAAACTACAACCTTCTTTCTAAAGCAGTCTCCATGTTGTTTATTCCCGGCTTGGACTGGGCCCTGATGAAGATTTTTCTTTCAACAGTACTTAATCCTACTTAATTTTTTTTAAGAACGGATGGTGTTGTTAGGTGTTCCCACTTTCTGTAACTTGCAAATTAAATCTAAAAAGTTGTAGATGAGTCTTAGTTTGGAGAAGTTCTTTCGTGCTTGCTAGATTTGATCAAATTGGTTACGCTCTGTTTCCACAGGGTTATATCTGCATGGCAAAATGAAATTCAGCAGGCAAAGCCATTCTGGCTTTGAGATGCAATACAGGGTTTTTAGCAACTAACTTCAAATTGTTCTTCCGCTACTAGTATCACTGCCCATTAAAATGTACAACCTAATAGCAGAGTAGAGTTGGCACAGCTTCTAAGCCGTTCGCTAATATTCCCCTGGAGAAAATTAAAGGAAATAGCAGGAATATAAATAGCTATAATTATATGCATATGCATTTGGAACTAAAGATTTGATAAAAACAACAACACTGTGCAATTCCACTTCATAATGACTTTAATTAGCTAATTGGTGATGTAATCATGGATGCTCCTCCTGCATTGTGCTTAATTTCTAATATAAAAATTGGCTCAAGTGTGCTTAGGAATCCATCATCAAAGGCAGTGGAGTAGTTTTCGTTAATTAATGAAAAGGCACTTATGTTAATGTTTGGGCATTGTTTGTTATGTTCAGATGCCCTAACAATAAAATGGTTGCCAACAGTATCAAAAATTACCCCCAACAACATTCATAAAAAATTACTTGTTCAGTCATTAAATAACAGAATAACTACAGAGTTGGAATGGACTTTGGAGGTCATCTAGTCCAACCCTCTACTCAGGCAGGAGACCCTCTACCATTTCAGACAAATAGTTGTCCAGTCTCTTCTTAAAAACTGCCAATGTTGGAGCACCCACAACTTCTGGAGGCAAGTGGTTCCAACTGGTTAATTGTTCTCACTATCAGGAAATTTCTCCTGAGTTCTAGGTTGCTTCTCTCCTTGATTAGTTTCCACCCATTGCTTCTTGTCCTGCCTTCAGGCGCTTTGGAGAATAGCTTGACTCCCTCTTCTTTATGGCAGCCCCTGAGATATTGGAACACTGCTATCATGTCCCCCCTGGTCCTTCTCTTCATTAAACTAGACATCTCCAATTTCAGCAACCGTTCTTTATATGTTGTAGCCTCCAGTCCCCTAATCATCTTGGTTGTTCTTCTTTATACTCTTTCTAGAGTCTCAACATCTTTTTACATCTTGGCAACCAGAGGTGGATGCAGTATTCTCAGTGTGGTCTTACCAAGGCATTATAAAGCAGTATTAACACTTCACATGATTCTAGCCCTCTGTTAATGCAGCCTAGGACTGTGTTGGCTTTTTCGGCATCTGCAGCACATGGCTGGCTCATATTTAAGCGATTGTCCACTAGGACTCCAGGTTCCTTCTCACAATTACTACTGTTGAGCCAGGTCCCACCTATCCTGTACTATATATTTCCCACCTTTCTTCCCAAAATAAAATGAAATGTTTTTGTGGCATCCATAGCTGAAGGACACAGGGCACATTCAATGTAGTGACTTACTATCTATCTGTCTGTCTGTCTGTCTGTCTGTCTGTCTGTCTGTCTGTCTGTCTGTCTGTCTGTCTATCTATCTATCTATCATCTATATCTATTTATATGTAGGGACTATGGGAAAAATATGTATTTGGAATAAATCCTGTCTATTTTCTAATGCAAATTTGTATAAAATGGCTGTGGTAATACATGATGAGACTAAAGGCAACTACAATGGATCAAAAAAAGTCAAGATGGCAGGCAGGATTATGCAATCAAAGCTCTGCTTCTTTTACTACTACTACTACTACTACTACTACTACTACTACTACTACTACCACTACTACTACTACAACAACAACAACAACAACAACAACAACAACAACAACAACAATAATAATAATAATAATAATAATAATAATAATAATAATAATAATAATAATAATAATAATAATAATAATAAAGTTGGAAAGGACCTTGGAGGTCATCTAGTCCAGCCCCCAGCTCAGGCAGGAAACCCTATACCATTTCAAACAAATGGTCTGATTAATTGTTCTAACTGTCAGGAAGTTTCTCCTTAGTTCTAGGTTGCTTCTCTCCTTGATTAGTTTCCATTTGTTGCTTCTTCTCCTTCCTTCAGGCGCTTTGGAGAATAGCTTGACTCCCTCTTCTTTGGGGCAGCCCCTGAGATATTGGAATGCTGCTATCATGTTTTGCATAATCCAGGCAGGGGAAAACAATTTTAGACTCATTTTTTTTTCAACACAGGAACAACACAGCCTTGGATGAGGATGATAAAAGTTCTCCATAAAGTTAAAAATGAATTTAATCCAGAACAAGGTGAGATTCTAATGAATGCTATAAGCTAGAGCCTGTTTGGTCCAGTGGGTTGTTGTGAATAAAATAAAAAACAGCAAATAGAAGGAGTAAGGAATATTAGGTATGTTTACTGCCTTGAGTTATTTATACAAATAATCAAGAAGGAATAAAATGAATGGGTATTGTTTCCCTTCATAGGTATCAGTTGCTGATTCCGAAAATCAAGAATTCTGTTTCTCAATAGTTGATCTGTTCTTACCCTGAGTTTTTTTTTTTAAAGTCTAGACTGTGAAAGGCTGTGGCTGGAAAGTAACATAATAAATAAAGGCAGAAGGGTGCTTGAAATTCTGTAATCAGTGGCCAAGCTGCAGCTCACGTATGTTGCTAACCATTCCTAAGTCACTTAAGCTTTCCCTCCTGTTATTTTTATTTAAACTTAGCTTACAAGTGGAATACAAGCAAGTTAGCTGGGATGTGACAGGTTGACCAACTGGTTTTTTTTTTATTATTATTATTGGCTTTTTATGGCAAATGGAGCCCTCCAGTGGACATTGCAGCTTGTTGTAACTTGCTATTTAGTGTTATGGTAAGCTTAATAAAGCTTACATCCTAATATCACCAGGCACCACTTGCTCACTCTGCATACCTGTTTTTTTACACATGTGTTCGTGACTACATATAGTCCTTGCTTACAACCACAGTGGAGCACAAAATTTCTCTAGCTAAGTGAAACTTTTCTTGCCACAGTTGTTAAGTATTATGTCATTTTCCCAAGATGTCAATACTAATAATAACAATAGTAAAGTTGGAAGGGACCTTGGAGGTCATCTGGTCCAACCCCCTGCTCAGGCAGGAAACCCTATACCATTTTGGACAAATGGCTGTCCAGTCTATTCTTAAAAGCCTCCAGTGTTGGAGCATTCACCGCTTCTGGAGGCAGGTTGTTCCACTGGTTAATTGTTCTAACTGTCAGGAAGTTTCTCCTTAGTTCTAGGTTGCTTCTCTCCTTGATTAGTTTCCACCCGTTGCTTCTTGTCCTGCCTTGAGGCACCTTGGAAAATAGCTTGACTCCCTCTTCTTTGTGGCAGCCCCTGAGATATTGGAACACTGCTATCATGTCCCCCCTCGTCCTTCTCTTCATTAAACTAGACATACCCAATTCCAGCAACCGTTCCTTATATGTTTTAGCCTCCAGTCCCCTAATCATCTTTGTTGCTGTTCTCTGTACTCCTTCTAGAGTCTCAACATCTTTTTTACATCGCGGTGACCAAAACTGGATGCAGTATTCCAAGTGTGGAATACTGTTGGAGATGCCATCGGGTCTTTCCACATGGTGAGAAACAAGAGGATTGGTAGAGAAAGAAATGTCCTATCATTCACCCACTCTTGTGCTTCCCTGCCTT